>NW_020837997.1:0-148789 GCF_003676395.1 Aethalodelphis obliquidens | reverse complement strand
TGTGTGTGTGTGTGTGTGTGTGTGTGTGTGTGTGTGTGTGTGTGTGTTTTGGCCGCCCTGCGTGACTTACGGGATTTTAGTTCCCTGCCCTCGGCAGTGAGAGCATGGAGTCCTAACCACTGGACTACCAGGGAACTGCCCTGGATAAACCAACTGTGACGTAGTTATACAATGGAATACTACTCAACAATAAAAAGGGACAAACTACTGATACTGGGCTGAGTAAGAGAAGCCTGACACCAAGGACCACATACTATATGATCCCACTTATGTAAAATTTTAAAACAGGAAAAACAAATCTATTGTGACAAAAAGGAGATCAGTGCTGACATGGGCAGGAGAGCAAAGCTTTATTGCAAAAGGGCACAAGGGAACTTCTGGGGTGATGGAGATGTTTTGTATCTTGACTGGGTGATGGTTACATGTGTAGACACTTGTCAAAACTCTCTAAACTTTGCACTTAAAATAGGTATATGCAAATTATAGCTCAAAAAACAGATTAAAAGAAGTAAAAATATAGAGACCATTTTCGGTCATCATTATGGTGAAGATTTAAAAAAATGTTAATATAAAAAATAAACAAATATGGAACAATTATACATAACTTATATATGTATATATGTCGTATTAAAATACCACCCAAGAGGGACTTCCCTGGTGGTGCAGTGGTTAAGAATCCGCCTACCAATGCAGGGGACACGGATTCGAGCCCTGGTCCGGGAAGATCCCACGTGCCGCGGAGCAACTAAGCCTGTATGCCACAACTACTGAAGCCCGTGTGCCTAGAGCCCATGCTCCTCAACAAGAGAAGCCACGGCAATGAGAAGCCCGCACACCGCAATGAAGAGTAGCCCCCGCTCGCTGCAACTAGAGAATGCCCTCGTGCAGCAACGAAGACCCAATGTGGCCAAAAATAAATAAATAAATAATTTTATTAAAAAAAAAACCACACACACACAAAAAAACCACCTGAGACCCTTACCCCAGAGATCAGAGCTTACATGATCCATATGGGGAACACCACTTCAGGGCCCTCGATGTGACACATGGGGAAAGACAACCCAGCCTGGCACTCTCACCAAAACGTGTAACCTGAATCTCATCGTGTTAGAACCTATCTGAGCAGAGTCTGCCATTACAACTAATCTTCACTCTTCAGAACTACTGATGCCGCGACAAACACTGAAATTCTAAGGAGAAAATGTTGCACATAGGACAACTAATAATTGGGAAGCATGATGCTCTGTGACTATTATTTTAATGTTGAATTTCCAGAATGTAGTAACTGTATTATGGTTATGTAAGCAAATACCCTTGCTTTTAGGAAATATGCTCCCTTGGCATGAACAAAGAGATAAAAGGGGAAGAATGTCTGCATATAACTCCCTAAAGATTCAGGAAAAAAAATGGGGGGGGGGGCGTTGGGGCTGAGACAGAGACAGAGTAAGAGAGAGAGAGAGGGAGGAGGGAGAGGGAGAGAGATAGTGACAGAGAATGCGGGAATTAAAGTGAAGAGTATTTGCAGTATTTCTATTCTGGCAGTCTCCCCCAAGCTTGATATTAATGCGAAAGCAAAAGTTAAAAATAAAAATAAATATAATATTTTAAAACTTTCTAAAGATGAATCCGTTTGGAACTGGGCTTCTCAAATTTGAATGTACATATCAATCACTCAAGCATCCTGGTAAAAATGCACATTATGCCCCTGCAGGTCTGGGGTGGAGCCTGACAGCCTACAGTTATCAGCCCTTAAGTGGCTTTACTGCTAGTCAGAGGCCAGTGTGGGGGAAGCCTGTCCAAGACAAGTTCCACAGAGTGGAAGACAAGCCTCAGGAAGCCACAGGCTCTCCTCACAAGGGCTTGCAGCAAAGAACTTGATGTTGGTCTTGAAGGGGTTAAGAATACACCACTCCAAAATATGCCACTTTGGCCTAAGGGCTGTTTTGAGCTGTAGGCAATGGAGAAACAGAAAGACTGCAGAAGAAGTACCCTCCCCCTACTTGCCTAAAGGCAGGGCGTAAATTTTCCTTTGTGAAGGACTCCTCCCCTCCTACCAGGGTGGGCAATGTGACTCTTAATAACCAGACAGAGCTCTAGACTCTTTATCAGCCCAGAGACAGCATAACAAATTTAACTAAATAACCTTTATCTTCCATTCGTTTCCACATATAGCTACCTTCCCACAATTTACCAGCCCTTGAAGCTCAAAATCCTCTTTGTCTTGTCATTTCTCCATAAATGTATTGCCTGTAGTTAAAATGGTATAATTCTCTGGGTCTGACTGCCTTCTAGTTTTCCTTTCATTTCTGTGAGGCACCCCATAGCCATATAAAATAAATATTTTTCACCTGTTAATCTGTCTTTTATCAGCTCGACTTGCAGTTTCCCAGCCACTGAACCTTAGAGAGTAGAAGAAAAAGTTTTTTTCCTCCCTGACTAGTCTCTTAATGAGAAAAAGATGGTAACTGCCACTATTGGTGAAATATGAAAGAAGTCAGTGCTCTAAGACAGCACTGCAGAGGTGTCTGGTTCTGAAGATTCTGAAGAAAAAACTGGCAGGTACGTATTTTTCAAAACAGATATGGCTGTTTTTCCCCGTAAGCCTTGGATAGGTGTCTGTGAATCTACCCCAAACTGCGATAGGAACAAAACACGGTGGGCACGGATGTTCACAGCATCACGTAAGCAAACCCAAGTCCCAGGTCCCGGGAAATGGATCAATGATGCTCCAATCACTGACAATCTGACACAGCCACTTAGCAGGATACCCAGGGAGCTTTTATATCATATGGAGAAATGCCTACATACACACTGGAGACAAAGCATACACACAGGACTCAATACAGCATATGATCCTAGAAAGGCACAAACAAAACAGCAGAGAAAAGAAGGAAGTTCATCAAGACACTCAGAGATCTTCTCAGATAACTGGAAACATGTAATATCCTTTCACTTTCTAAATCTCGCCAATTTTTATAACAAGAATGGGTGGGGGAAATAAATATGTCCATTTAAAATTAAAGTTTCAGAGGAGACTTCTGCTGCCTTCTCGAAGATGGAGCAGACATACATTCCTTTAATTCCCCCCACTGAGTATAATTAAAACCCCAGGAAATTATATATTAAAAAAACACAGCAAACTCTCTGAAAGGTGGAAAGAGGAAGGCACACCAGCTAGGGACCTCAGACAATACAGCGAGGAACAACAGAGTGCTGAGTACCCTGGATTTTTCTTTCTGTCTCATATATAAAAACTTGAAGCTGAAGGAGCAGGTGACCCCAAAATACCAACAGGCACAGATAAAAATACAACCCTAACAAAAGCCTGTTCTCTCAGCCACAGGGCCAGGAAAGTAACTAGACACACAATAACCGCTCTAGTCCAGCCAAGCACCACAAAAAAACATGGCCCCCAACCTCGCTCATGCTAGCATAGAATGGGTGGGAGCCTAGACTCCCACCCTCACCGGGCTGCAATGAAGTGCCCCAGCACCCCCACTGGTGGTCTCAGAGAAGGCCAAGGCCAAGCAGAGAGCTGGGACTTCCATCCCTGCTGACTAGTAACAGTCCTTCCCCCACACCACCCCAACACAGACTGTATCAATGGAGACCACATGGGGAGCTGGAACTCCCAACCCCCCTCAGAAGTCCAAGACATTTCAAAAAAAGGTACATTTGTGGACTTTCCTGATGGCACAGTGGTTAAGAATCCACCTGCCAATGCAGGGGACACGGGTTCGATCCCTGGTCCGGGAAGATCCCACCTGCCGCGGAGCAACTAAGCCCGTGCGCCACAACTACTGAAGCCCGAATGCCTAGAGCCGTGCTCCGCAACAAGAGAAGCCACCGCGATGAGAAGCCCGCGCACCACAACGAAGAGTAGCCCCCGCTCGAGGCAACTAGAGAAAACCCATGCACAGCAATGAAGACCCAACGCTGCCAAAAAAAAAAAAAGGTACATTTGCAACAGCGGACTTATCCTAAAAGAATGGCTAAAGAAAATTCTCTAAACAGAAAGGAAACAATAAGAGAAGGAACTATGGAACATAAGAAAGGAAGAGAGGAAAAAGTTAAGTCAAAATATGAGCGAAGGCGATAGGCTGCCCTCCTCCTTTTTAAGTTTTCTAAATAAATATTTGATAGTTGAAGCACCAATTATAACATTGTCTGACACGGTTGTAAATGTCTGACGTGGTTCTAAATGTATGTAGAGAAACTATTTAAATCAATTGTATTATAAAAGGAGGAGGGGGAGGGGATGTAAAGTTATGTATATTTAATACCTAGAGCAACTGAGACAGGAAGGAAGTGGGAAGGGCACAACCATTAAAAAAATGACACAACCATTAAGAAGAACAGGATACCACAAAAACCGGTTAGAACCTACTAGGCCCAAGATGGTGGAAGATCTGACTTCCAGTGTACCTTAAGCCTCATTATATGCCCCTTGTAATACATCAGCATATGCTAAATGACACACCCACAGGCACATAACAGTTCTGAGGCCAACCATAAAAGGCCAAAATACGGGGCGGTGGCGCAATTCCTGGAAATCTCTCTCCCTTCCCCAAAATAACTGGAATAATCCTCCCACTCCTTAGCCTGTGAAATTACCCAGCCCATAAAAACTAACCACCCCATATTTCAGTGCCGCCTCTTGCCTTCTGAGAAGGCTTACACTGTCTGCGGAGTGTGTATCTCTCTAAATAAACCGCTTTCACACTACTATGGCTCGCTCTTGAATTCTTTCCTGTGCGAAGCCAAGGACCCTCACTTAGTGGCTGTCCCAGGAACTCCCCCAAGACCTGGGACATGACCATCCTCTCGTGCCCCGTTTTTCCTGCAACACAATCACTAAAAAGCTCTATTGACAAAGGTTCTTTGCTTGACCAAACTTGGTCAGGCTCCTGAACCTTCCCCTGGGCCCATCTGTGCACTTCCTTGTAAAACTCAATTTCAGCATAAGTCAGTTTAACCAGAACGTCCTGTCTTCCACATCTGATTGGCTTCCACATCCTAGGTGATGTCTGGTCACGCTGGCCTGTCTGCAGCAAGAATCCTGTTAGGTTGGTCTAGCCAGAATCCCTTCTATCCCTGATGCTTTCTCTTAGTAATTTTCCATCCGCTGACCCCACCCTGCTCCTTGGCTATAAGTTCCCATTTGCCCATGCTGTATTTGGAATTAAGCCCCACCTCTCTCCTCCACTGTAAAATTCCATTCTAGTGGTCCCTATACCTGTCAACATGGTCCTGAATACAGTCTGCCTTACCATCTGTAACAAGCGTCACTGAATATTTTTTTTTAACAATATAAAGATATACACTTGACAATGCACTAGGCAAACAGAAATGGAATTCTTCGGAATGTTCAAGTAACCCACAGGAAGTCAAGAAAAAGAAAATGAAGAAACAAAAAACAGAACAAATAGAAAAAAAAACAGAACAGACTTAAGCCCTAACATGCCAATAATTACATGAAATACAAATGGTCTATGTACATCAGTTAAAACACAGTGATTTGCAGAATGGATTAAAAAACATGACCCAACTATATGCTATCTAAAAGAAACTCACTTCAAACCTAATGATACCGACAGGTTGGAAGTGAAAGGGTGGAAAATATTTAATATGCAATTATTAATCAAAAGAAAGAGTAGCTATATTTATACCAGATAAGGTACGTCAGAATAAAGAAAATTATCAGAGAGGGGGGGACATTACATATAATAATAAAAGGGTCAATCCAACAAGAAGGCATAGCAATCCTAAATGTGTATGTCTCAAACAAAAGAGCTGCAAAATATGTGAAGCAAAAACTGACAGAACGGAAAAGAGAAATAGACAAATCAACTACGACAGTTGACAATCAGCTACTGTAGTTGGAGACTTTGACATCCCTCTCTCAAAAACTAACACAACAATCAATTAGAAAATAAGCAAGGATACAGAAGGACTCAATAGCACCATCAACAAACAGGAGCCAATCAGCATTTATAGAACACTTCACTAGACAACAGCAAAATGTTTTGTTATTCAAATGGCCACAGAATATATACCAAGACAGACCATACACCGGGTCATGGAAATCCTGGAAGGAGAGGAGAAACTCCCAACAAATTTGCAGGAGTTGAAATAATACCGTGTGTTCTCTGAAAACAATGGAATGGAACTAGCTATTAATCAATAGTAGAAAGGTAACAGGAAATCTCCAAACCCATGGAAATTTAACACCACACTTCTCAAGTGGGATAAAGAAGAAGTCTCAAGGGAAATTTAAAAATACATTGAAGTGACTGAAAACAAAAATACATTGTATTATAATCTGTGGGACCTTGTTAAAGCAGTACAGTAGCTAAAGCAGGGAAATTTATAGCACTAAATTACATCAGAAATGCTTACATTTGAGTCTCAAATCAATTATCTAAGCTCCCACCTCAAGAACCCAGAAAGGGAATAGTAAAACAAACCCAAACATGCTAAATGAAGAAAATAATATGAGAGCAGAAATCAATGAAATTGAAAACAGAAAAATAATAGAGAAAAATCAATGAAATAAAGAGCTAGTTCTTTGAAAATATCAATAAAATTGAAAACCTCTGAAACGATTGACAAAGAAAAATAAAGGCACAAATTTTCAATATCAGGAATGAAACAGGGATATCACAGACCCTGCTGATTAACAGAAAGGATGATAAAGTTAAACTACAAATCACTCCACACACAAAAATTTAACAACTTAGATGAAATGAAACAATTCTTTGAAAACTACATACTACCACAACTCATCCACTATGAAACAGATAGTATGAACAGCCCTATAAACACTAAGGAAGTTTAATATATAATTAAAATACCACACACAACCCACCCCACCCCCAAACCTTCAGGTTCTTATAGTTTCGCTAGAGTATCCTACCAAATGTTCAAAGAATAACACTAGTTCTATACAATCTCTTTTAGAATACAAGAAGAGGGGACACTTCCCAATTCATCTTCTGAAGCTAGTATTACCCTGAACAAAACTAGGCAAAGACAGTAAAGAAAACAAACAAACAAAAACCACTGACAGGTATTGCTTCACAGCAAGCACATGGGATATACGGGCAGGGCGAGCTCCAGTCCCCTGCCCGGGCTCCTGCCAGGTCTCCGCGTGAGTCTCTGGCGTCCTGCCCCAGCCGGGCCAGCTTGGGATGCCCCCTGGATCCGGGGGCTCTTAGGGGCCTTGCGAACCCGGCGGGCCGAGGCCGTCTTCCCCTGGGCCCTGCCGTTCCTGCTGGCTGCAGACGCATACCGCAAGCTCGAAGACGCTGGTGTCCAGTTTCCCTTGACCTTGAGGACCCGGGAAGGTCGTACGAGCCAAGGCTATGACTAGCCTCAGATTGCCCAGAAGCGTTTTAAGAAAGCCAGATGCCTGGATTGGGCTCTGCAGAGCGCTACGAGGGACACCTTCACATAAACACTGTGCTTCCTGGAATCGATACTTATATTTGTCTAGTACCAAGTTAAATGCTTCAAATTATAAAACATTTTTCCATAACATTTTCTCACTGAGACTCTCAGGGCTTTTTATATCTCAAGAATATATTTTATGGGCTTCCCTGGTGGCGCAGTGGTTGAGAGTCTGCCTGCCGATGCAGGGGACACGGGTTCATGCCCCGGTCCAGGAAGATCCCACATGCCGCAGAGCGGCTGGGCCCGTGAGCCATGGCCGCTGAGCCTGCGCGTCCGGAGCCTGTGCTCCGCAACAGGAGAGGCCACGACAGTGAGAGGCCCGCATACCGCAAAAACAAACAAACAAAAAGAATATACTTTCCCATTTTCCATAAGACTCCAAAGTAATGTAAACTCTAAAAAATCCACTAAAAAGACTCTGCAAAAAGTGGAAGATGAAGGGGACTCATGAGATGAGTGAGCAGGAAGAGGAGCCAGAGGACGACCCCAGCGCAGTCAGAGACCATAAGGACCTGGAAAAAGTAGTGCAGGCTTTCCGATATGATGTTATCCTGAAGACGGGCCTAGATACCAGGAGAAACAAAGTGGAAGATGCATTCTACAAAGGTGAACTCAGGCTGAACGGGAAAAAATTATGGAAGAAAAGCAGAACGGTGAAAGTGGGAGATACATTGGATCTTCTAATTGGAGAGGATAGAGAAGCAGAAACAGACAGTGATGAGGATTCTCTTGAAAAAAGTGTTTGAAGAGAAGACCAGCAGTGAGAAATAGTGGTGTTAAGGCAGTGGAAAAAGTTAAAATTGCCTAAAAAAAGTACACTCAAATAAATGGATTGCTTTTTAGCCATTTGACAAAAAAAAAAAAAATAATCCTTAACAAAATAATAGCTAATAAAATTCAGCAATATATAAACAGAATTTTATACCATGACAAGAAGGCGTTTATTCCAGGGAAGCAAGGCTGGTTCAATATTTGGAAGTCAGTCAATACAATCCATAATATTAACAGCCTAAAGAAAATTCACGTGATCATATCAACTGAAGTAGAAATGGTTTTGACAAATTCAACAATCACACATAATAAAAACTCCAGAAAAATAGGAATTAAGAAACTTACTCAACTTGATAATTTATTTAAAATTTACAGCTAACATTATACTTAATGGTGACAGACTGAATGCATTTCCCCTAATATCAGGAACAAGGCAAGGCTGTCCCCGCTGCTGCTATTCAACATTGTGCTGGGAGTTCTAGCCAGTGGAATGAGGCAAGAAAAGGAAATAAATGCATAAAAACTGGAAAGAAAGAAAGAAAACTGCCTTTCTTTGCAGATGACACGATTGTCTACAGAGAAACTCCAGGAACTGTTTAAAATAAAATAAAAACCCCAAACCCTCCTTAAACTGATGTATGAATCCTGCAAGGTCACAGAATAGAAAATAAACACTCAAAAATCAATTGTGTTTCTTATACTATAAATGGATGTGTTATCATCAAAATTAAAAATAATTCCTCAAAAAATGAAGTACCTACATATAAATCTAACAAAACACATACAAAATTTATATGCTAAGAACTACATAACAGTGATGAAAGAAATCAAAAAAATAAGTAAATGGAGAAGGATTCTGCATTCACAGATTGAAAGATTCAGATGATAAAAATGTCAATGCTCCCCAAATTGATATACAGGTTTAACAAAATTCCTATCAAAATCTCAGTTATACCCTTTATAGATATGGACAAGATTATTCTAAAATTCACAGAGAAAGGCAAAGGGACTAAAATAGCTAAAATAATTTTGAGAAAAAAAAATAAAAAAAGAGGAATCAATCTACCTAATTTTAAGACTTAGTATAAGGTACAGTAATCAAAATTATGTACTATTAGAGAGAGACAAATAGATCAACGGAACAGAACAGAGAACCTGGGAAAAGACCCACACAAATATGCTCAATGGATTTTTGATAAAGGAGCAGAAGCAATTCAGTGGGGGAAAGAACGTTTTCAACAAATGGTGCTGGAGCAACTGGACGTCCACTGGCAAAAAACATGAATCTTGACCTAAGTCTTACACCTTATACAAAACTTAGAGATCATGGACTTAAATGTAAATGGATCACAGATCATGGATTAAATGTATCATGGACTTAAATGTAAAATGCGTACGTAACTATATAACTTTTAGGAAAAAACAGGAGAAAATCTTTGGGATCTAAGACTAAGCAAAAGAGTTCTTAGACTTTACACCAAAAGCGTGATCCTTAAAAGGAAAAACTCACAATCTGGACTTAATCCAAATTTAACACTTTTGCTCTACTAAAAACTCTGTTAAAGGGATGGAAAGACAAGTTCCAGAGTGAGAGGATACATTTGCAAAATACATATCCAACAAAGGACAAGTATCTAGAATATATACTGAGCTCTTGAAACAACAGTGAAAAAGTAAATGGTCCAATTAGATCACAGGCAAAAGTCATGAAGAAATATTTCACATAAGAGGATATTCACATGGCAGCTGAGCACCTGAAAAGATGTACAACATTATTAGTCACTAGGGAAATGCAGATTTAAACCATAATGAGATATCACTTATCAGAATGGCTAAAATAAAAAAAGTGACAACAAATGGTGGGAGGATGTGAAAAATGTAGATCAGTCATACATTGTTCATAGGAATGCAAAATGGTACAGTCACTCTGGAAAAGGATGTAGTAGTTCCCTGAAAAACTAAATAGGCACTTGCCATCCAACCCAACAACCGAATGCCTGTGCATTTACCCCAAAGGAATGAAGACCGATGTTCACACAAAAGCTGTACACAAATGTTTACAGCAGCTTTATGCAAAATGGCCCCAAACCAGAAACAGCCTAGATGTCCTTCAACAGGTAACGGGTTAAACAAACTGTGGTATATCCAAACCAAGGAATTCTACTCAGCACTAAAAAAGGAATGGACTACTGATACATGTAAAACCCTGGCTGAAGCTCCACAGAATTATGCTGATAAATCCATTTATATAATTTTTTTGAAATGACAACATTACAGAGATGTAAAACAGATTAGTGGTTGTCAGAGAAGGATGAGAGCACGGGGTAAAAGAGAAGTGGGTTTGGCTATAAAAGGCAACATGGAGGATCCTCCAGTGAAGCCAATGATCTGTATCCTATATGTATCAATGTCAATATGCTAGTTGTGATACTGTATTATATTTTTACAAGATGTTACCATTTAGTGTAAAAGTACAAGGGATCTCTTGTTATTTCTTACAACTACATGTGAATCTACAATTGTGTAAAAAATTTAAAAATATATAAACTTTATGTGCACCCATGATCATAGCAGCATTATTTATAATAAAAGGTGTGTCCATCAATGAATGAACAGATAAACCAAATGCATTACATACATACCATGGAATATTATTCGGCCTTAAAAAGGAAGGAGATTCTGACACATGTTACGTCATGGATGAACCTTGAGGACATTACGCTAAATGAAATAAGTCAGTCAGAAAAAGACAAATACCGTGGGATTCCACTTTTATGAGCTATCTAGCGTAGTCAAATCATAGAAAAAGTAGAATGGTGGTTTCAAGGGGCTGGGGGTATGAGGGAATGGAGGGAATTAATTACTTAATTTGTGAGGAATTTCAAATTGGCAAAATGAAAAAATACTGGAGATTGGCTACACAACAATGTGAATATGTTTAACATTACTGAACACTTAAAAACACTACTGTACATTAGAAATGGTTAAGATACTAAATTTTATGTTATGCACATTCTACCACAAATGAATTTTTTTTAAAAACTAAAAAAAAAAAGACCTTCACAATGGTTACTTCTAGTGCACTAGGCAGAAACTGTCCTCAATAGAGTGATAAAACAGCATTGATCTATCAAAATCTACATTTTCCTTTCACAAGATGAATACCAAAGCTCATTAGATATTAAATTCACAGTATCTCCTTGTGTGTCATACTGGTCAAAGGTATCAAGTTTTAATAAGAAATATGAGTTTCATCTCCTTTGGGTCATTTGTGTTCAACAACTACCACAGTACATAGAGGATGCTAAAACACGTGTGCTGAGCACTAGGGCCCATGAGTACAGCACTGAGGGAAAAGAGACACCCCATCCCATGTACCCTGGTTAATTCCTTCCTATCCTGAGCCCTCTCCACTCCCCAAGTTTAAAGTCTTATTGAATGCACTGTGCAGACAGCAAACTTGAGATGTGTTTCCTGTGCATCTACTGTCCTTCAGTCTTCCAGCTGCCAGGGAACCAGAAACAAAACAAAGTCCATACCTTCACACAGCCCATTCTTGTGGGAGGAGATGACTCTGTGGTACAGTAACTAAATTTTATGCCAGCCAATGGAAAGCGTTAGAAATAAAAATGAAGGGGTATGGTGGGAAACCAAGGCCAAAGGCAGAAACCGGGCTGAAAAGAGGTGGGTGAGAGCACCTGCCAGACCAACACCAGCCCCTATCCTGTGAGGACACCTGAGAAAGTAAGCCTCGTGAGGGAACACGGAAGGGGAAAATGCAGAGGAGATTCCCTAACAACTCACTGCACGGTTGTGTGACGGTGCTGAAATAATCTGTGCTTTTTTCCTCCATTTCCTAATATTTCTGACATAGCTACTACCGTGATTATTATTAAATAAAAAAAATACCCTATGAAGTAAAAGAGTGAAGAGGTCTCTCTTTTTTCACAGGAAAGGAACTCTAAGATGCCAAGAGGACAACAGACGAGGACTCCAGGGCATTTGTTTTCCACCATCTTTGTCTGCACAAAGGCTCCCGAAGGTGACAAACAGTCAGGACTACACAGGCAGGAGGGATGCAGAAGAGCATCTTACAAACTCATGCCCTTCCTGTATTAGTTTTTCTCTGCTAGGGCTGAACAACCTGTGGGGCAGACAGCAAGCTGGCTGGGGTCCTGGAAAAGCTGCCATGCAGCTTAGAGACAGGCAAATATGGGGTTCTCAAAGACCCTTGAAGAAAACACTCACCGGGGGCAGCTGGAGGGCAGTCACCTGCTGTGCGTCCCTCAAACTCGCTTCCTGAAGAAGGGAAGTGTCTTGCAGGACTGAAAGAGATCAGAAATGGATAGCTCATAAAATCCTGGGTCTCTTTTTTCACCTGTAGAAAGAGGATTACCAGATGATGCACATAAAAAGCACCCGCGGGACTTCCCTGGTGGTACAGTGGTTAAGAATCCGCCTGCCAATGCAGGGGACATGGGTTCGATCCCTGGTCCAGGAAAATCCCACATGCTGCGGGGCAACTAAGCCCGTGCACCGCAACTACTGAGCCTGCACTCTACAGCCCACAAGGCACAACTACTGAAGCCCGCGCACCTAGAGCCTGTGCTCCACAACAAGAGAAGCCACCGCAAATCACAATGAAGAGTAGCCCCCGCTCGCTGCAACTAGAGAAAGACCGCGCAAAACAACAAAGACCTAACATAGCCAATGAATAAATAAATAATTTAAGTAAAAAAAAAAAAAAAAGCACTTGCAAAATAAGGATTTCTGTCACTTTGCTTTCAGACATGTCAGTGGGGGCAGTAACGGGGAATGCCTGGGGTCCAGTTGGCTCTGCCACCAACTAGCTATGTGACTCCCTGAAGGTCCAGGGACGTCAGCTGTATCATCCACAATACAAGGGAAATGAAGGTTAGAGGTCCATGGAGTAAAAGGGGTCAGTAAGAGCTGTTAGCAATTAAGATTACTGTGGGACTCCAGTGTCATATAAATGTATACATTTATAAGTTTATAAATTGCAAAGCTCTTTAAGAAAGACTATTATCTCTATCAGATGCTCCTGGAAGAGCACCTCCCACAGTGCCCAACCACCATCACTCAAAATGTGTACACATTGTAGTACTGGGATCATCTCACTCTCCCTTATCTGGGCTCCCAAGGGCTTCTGCTACATTCTCATATGATTTCTCTCCCCTGACCAGCACGTGCCCAGGCTTCTGCAAGAAGTGAGCCACATACCTGGCCCATGGTGCAGCCATGTCGAAATGAGCTGTGTTTCAAAAAGGTACCCCTTTCACAGAAGAAGCTGCACTATCACCTCTCAGTTTGGAGAAAATCTGGGAGGTTACCCGCAGCTCATGATGTGAAATCAGTGTCAAAGCTAACATTAGAAGCCAGTGTTCCTCCCCTCTCACACCTGGGACATAAAAGCGTTCGGCAAACAGCAGGGGCAGGTGTGGCTATTTGGAACGACAGCCTGAGACAGGAGCCAGCTCAGACCAGCAGTGACACTTGGGTGGGGGTGTGTGAGGAGAATTCCCCACGGAAGGCAGCCTCATCACTCCGCTGCCAGAAGCTCAGGCTAGGTGGGCATGGATTCGAGGAAGGCATGTTTTCATTCTGCTCTCATACCTCCCACCTTCTGGGCTATAAAACACAGCCCTACCCTATCTTTCACCATGATAAATGAGCACATCGACATTTTAAAGATTACTTTGGACAGCTTTCAGCCTCTAAACAAAATCTATATTTTGGGGAAAAGCTTCAAGATTAGGAACTATATGGCTTTTACTGGAAGTGCTTCCCAATGATAAATCACCTGAACTTTTAAGGTGTCAATAGCTAACTCTCATCATGCCTACTTTGTCCATTCATTATTGCTCAAGGAAATGGAAGCGCTGACCCTTTTGATCCAAAGCCCATCCATGGTAGCTGGATCATCTCAGAACTTCACCCGGAAGTGAATAGGCTGCTACAGTTCCTGAAGCACCTCCTCCTCCTGAGGGTCCTGTCATGGCCATCATCAACCTGCATAACCCAGGCTGCTTGCACATGCATTGTTTATTTGGGCAAATGGTTGTTTCTCATGCCTGTGGTTATGGGCTGAATTGCATCCCTGCCAAATTCATATGTTGAAGTCCCAACCCCCAGTACCTCAGAATGGGACTAGATTTGGACATAGGGCTTTTCAAGAGATAATCAAGTTACAATGAGGTATTTGGGGTGAGCCCTAATCCAATATGCCTGAGGCTCTTATAATAAGAAGAGATTAGGACACAGACACACAGAGGGAAGACCATGTGAGGAAACAGGGAGAAGATGGCTGTCTAGAAGCCAAGGAGAATCAGGTCTTAGGAGAAACCAACTCTGCTGATACCTTGATCTAGGACTTCCAGCTTTCAGAACCATGAGACAGTAAATTTCTGTTGTTTAAGCTGCCCAGTCTGTGGGACTTTATTATGGCAGCCCAAACAAACTAGCACATCTGTCTTGACTTTTAACCAAGGAGAGGCTGGAGCGTTAATTTGATTTGTACAGAAATCAGTATAGTTTCACACATAAAGAAATGTAATATGTAACTTTTAAAAACTGAAAACCTTATTACAATGACAAGGACAACTTCTGTGAATCATAAGAACGCATTCCTGGTCTCCTCATACTTTCTTTTTCCATCTATAACTATAGCACAACTGTAGCACAAGTCTGCCCAAACTAACCCTCACACCCTACAGGTCATTTCCTTCAAACTGAGAGCACCACTTCTTTCCATGATGATTAATTACTTCAACTAGAAACCATGGGCAGGAATTCCCTGGTTGTCGAGTGGTTAGGACTCCACGATTCCACTGCAGGGGGTACGAGTTTGATCCCTGGTCAGGGAACTAAGATCCTGCATGCTGCACGGCGCAGCAAAAAAAAAAAATCAAAAAAAACCAAACAAACCATGGGCAGCTCAGGCCCCCTGTTCAGTATTTTATGGGTATCCAGGCATACCTCATTTTATTGCACTCTGCAGATATTACTTTTTTTAAAAACTGAAGGTTTGCGGCAACCTTGCATCAAACAAGCCTACTGGTAACATTTTCCCAAAAGAATTTGCTCACTTCATGTTTCTGTGTCACATTTTGGTAATTCTTATAACATTTCAAACTTTTCCATTATTGTATTTGTTACGGTGATCTGTGACCAGTGATCTTTAATGTTACTATTGTAATTGTTTTGGGGTGCCGTAAACCATGCCCATATAAGACAACAAACTTAACTGATAAATGTTGTGTGTGTTCCAGTGGCTCCCATACTTCTCTCCCTCTCCTCGGGCCTCTCTATTCTGTGAGACACAACAATACTGAAATTAGGCCAATTAATAACCCTACAATAGCCTCTAAGTGTTCACATGAAAGGAAGAGCCGCATACCTCTCACTTTAAATCAAAAGACAGAAATAATTAAACGAAGTGAGGAAGGCACGTCAAAAGCTGAGACAGGCTGAAAGCTAGGTCTCTTGCACCAAACAGCCAAGCTGCAAATGCAAACAAAAAGTTATTGAAAGAAATTAAAAGTGCTACTCCAATGAACACACAAGAAAGCAAAACCGCCTTATCGCTGATATGGTGAAAGTTTTAGTGGTCTGGAGAGATCAAACCAGCCACAACCTTCCAGCTTAAGCGAAAACCTAATCCAGAACAAGGCCCTAGTTCTCTTCAATCTATTAAGGCTGAGAGAGATGAGGAAGCTGAAAAAGAAAAGCTTGAAGCTAGCAGAGGTTGGTTCACGAGGTTTAAGGGGAAAAGCCGGTCTCCATAACCTAAAAGTCCAAGGTAAAGCAGCCGGTCTCCCAGAAGATTTAGCCAAGATCATGAAATGAAGGTGGCTACACTGCACAACAGACTTCCAGTTTAGACAAAATAGCCTTATATTGGAAGAAGATGCCACCTATAGGGCTATCAGAGCTAGAGAGAAGGCAATGCCTGGCTTCAAAGCTTCCAAGGTCAGGCTGACTCTCCTGTTAGGTGCTAATGCATTTGGTGACTATAAGTTGAAACCAGTGCTCATTTACAATTCCAAAACTACTAAAACTTCCCTTAAGAATCATGCTAAATCTACTCTGCCTGTGCTCTATAAATGGAACAAAGCCTAGATGACAGCACATCTGGTTACAACATGGTTTACTGAATATTTTAAGCCCACTGTTGAGATCTACTGCTCAGAAAAAAAGATTCCTTTCAAAATAGTACTGCTTTTTGACTAGTCACCCAACAGCTCCCTGATGAGATGGACGAGATTAACATTGTTTTCATGCCTGCTAACATAACATCCATTCTGAAACCCACAGGTCAAAGAGTACTTTCAAGTTTCAAGTCTTATCATTTAAGAAATACACTTCACATGGTAATAGCTGCCATACACAGTGATTCTTCTGATGGATCTGGACAAAGTAAACTGAAAATCTCCTGGAAAGGATTCACCATTCTAGATGCCAGTAAGAACATTCACGGGAATTCCCTGGCAGTCCACTGGTTAGGACTCGGTGCTTTCACTGCAGGGGCCCAGGTTCAACCTCTGGTTGGGGAACTAAGATCCCACAAGCTGCGCGGCACAGCCAGAAAAAAAAGAACATTCATGGGAAGAGATCAAAATATCAACATTAACAGAAGTCTGAAAGAAGGTGATACCCATCCTCATGGATAACTTTGAGAGGTTCAAGTGGAGGAAGAAACTGCAGATGTGGTGGAAACAGCAAAGAGAAACAGAATTGGAAGTGGAGCCTGAAGATGTGACTGAATAGCGACAATCTCATGATAAAACTTGAATGGATGAGGAGTTGCTTCTTACGGACGAGTAAAGAAAGTGGTTTCTTGAGATGGAATCTACGCCTGGTGAAGATACTGTGAAGACTACTGAAATGACAACAAAGGATTTAGAATATTATATGAACTTAGCTAATAAAGCAATGGCAGAGTTTGAGAGGACTGACTCCAATTTTAAAAGGAAAGACGTCTGTGGGTAAAATGCTATAAAACAGCATTACGTGCTACAGAGAGATTGTTCGTGAAAGGAACGATTCAATGGATGAGGCAAACTTCATTGTGGTCTTATTTTAAGAAATTGCCAGGCACCCCAACCTTCAGCAACCACCAACCTGATCAGTCAGCAGCCACCAGCATGGACGCAAGACCCTTCACCAGCAAAAACATTTCATCGTGCTGAAGGCTCATATGATAGTCCGCAATAAAGTATTTTCAATTAAAGTATGTACATTGATTCTTTAGACATAATGCTATTGGACACTTAATAGACTACAGTGTAAACACAAATTTTATATGTACCGGGAAACCAAAATTTCATGTGACTCACTTTATTGAGATTATCTCCACTGGACAGACCAGGAAACTGAGGCTTGCAGAGTTTAGAAGCATGCCCTGGGTCATACCTGGAGGATTCAAAGCCAAATGTATCTGCTGCTAAAGCCACCTGACTGTGGCCATTGGTGCATTTTGTACAGATATTCAGACACGTCTAGCCAACATCCATGCTCCAAGTCCTGAAGATACCACCCTATCCCCTAGGAAGCATTTTTATATTTCTTTGCAATATTATAACAATCCTGAGAGCGGAAGTTGTTTGGCTGGGGAAAGAGCGGTTCAGAGAGACAAGAGGACATGGCCATGCTCAGCTCCCCACACAGGCCCTATTGGGACGGCGACGGTGCCCAGCTGTCCCCAGACCAACAAAGCCGAGAGGTGCGCCCTCAAAGAGACAAGATGATGCAGCCTCAAAAACACCTACCCATAGTAGAGGTCCCTCTGGGCAGACCTGGCACCCATGAAGAGGATACTCTCATGAGATTCTGATTGAATTGCTCTAGGGAAGAACCAGACGCTGAAAATGGTTCCAGGCTACTTAGGGGGAAGGAGAGAACTAAAAATGTCAAGAGCTACTTCCAAGTGCACAGGACTAGGTACAAACACCCCTTCCCCACTCCCTTGGGCTCCCTACCTGGGTCCCCGCTGAGCTGGCCCGAGAGTCTGCTTGGAAGCCCGGGGCCCTGAGCCAGGGCCATGGGCTGGGCGTCCTGGCTCTTTGCAAGGTCACTCTGGGGTTCTGCTGGCAGCCGCTCCTGCTCCTGGTCTGGAGGGCTGTCCCCATCGTCAATCACCACGGGGTCTTCACAGTGCTTGAGCTGCAATCCCAGAGAGGGCTTTTCAGAGCTCGGTGGAGAGGTCCCTGGCCAGATGAGGACCAGCAACTGTGCCAGGGACTGGACAAACCCCTCCCTCCCTGGGCCTGCTGACTGTTGACTCTACCACTAGAAGCTCAGTCCCAGCCCTGTACAGGGCTATAAAGTGCGGGGGCGGGGGTAACATAACCATGCCACCAATGAGGGCCTTTAGGGAATGGAATCTGCTTTTTTAGAAAACCAAACTTCAATGTGGGCATAACTGAAGCACATAGCTCTAGATGGAATTCCTCATCCCTGGCCAGGGGACGCGTGACCCCACCAAACCATCAAAGCACAAGGTGGCCCCCCTTTCCACACCTGCTGCCCAGCCCCACTCTCTCCCTCTCCCTTCCCATCCTCCCAGCCAGCCCAGCCCAGCCCCCTCTGCTCACCCATTGCCAGGGTCTCCCCGGCTCTCGTTCCAGTGCCTCCACAGCAGCCACAGCCTGATCGCCACTCTCAGGTTCCTGGGCCCGCACCCAGCCCTGGATCTCCCGGGGCAGGATGGCCAGAAACTGCTCCAGCACCAGCAGCTCCAGAATTTGCTCCTTCGTGTGCCTTTCAGGCCGCAGCCAGCCCCGGCACAGGTCCCAGAGGCGGTGCAGGGCCTCCCTGGGGCCCGCCGCCTCCTGGTAGCAGAAACGTCGGAAGAGGCGGCGGGAGGACTCGGGGCTGGGAAGCTCACCCTGGGGGCTAGGGTTCTCTCCCGGTGGGCTCCTCATTTTCCTGGGCTCCTCACTTTCCTTCGGAGCCAAGACTCGGGGGCACAGGGCTGTGGGCATGATGGGATTTGATGGGGGTCAGCAGCAGAAGACGACCCTATTTCCAAACAGAAATCACTGGCTTCAATGTTCTGGTCTCCTGCAGTAGTTTTTTGGGGGTGGTGATGGGAAAAGTGAAAAAGCCCACAGAGACCAGCCCTTGGGAGAAGCCCTGGGATATGTGAGAAGTGTCAGTGTGGATGATACTTAAACAAAGGGAGAGAAGGAATGACCCCATTCCCAAAAGCATCATTTTGTGATTCCCCTAACTGGGTGACTGGACAAACAAGGCAGGGAGTCCAGGAGAAAATCAGTGGCATTTCAATGTGGCACTGGTGTTCCAAGCATCCCAGGAGATCAACAGGGCCGCATGCAGGAGAGAGATGTAATTAACGCTCTGTGGTACCTTCGGTGTCCAGGTCCTCCTGGAAAGGACCTGAAATGGACGAGCTGAGAAGGCCGCTATCTTGAGGCTTCAGAGCCAACGTCACCGTCCTTGCCCTTGAGACCTTTACAAAATGAGCTAGAAGGACAAAGACAGACATGCACAGGAAAAGTCTTCAAAGCTGATCCAGGAAATTCATCCTGCTGGTGGCTAGGGCTGACGATCAGTGCTAGACCAACACCGACTGAGAATCGGCCTTGCTCAGTGGACTATGCACTGGGAAGCAGGGAATAAAGCAGACAGCCTAGGAGATCCCCAGACAAGAGATGGAGAAAGTCAAAAGAGGCAGCCACATCCCGAGTTTCCTCCAGAAAAATAACATCATGTATTTAAAAACATCCGTGCTTTCAGATGAACCTCCACCCAACTCACTAAAGTCTGAATAGTAAACTTTAGCGTATATTTTACGATGTCTGGACCTTCCACCTGGCCTCCACCCATCTTGCCTTCTCTTCTCTTCAGACCACAATGAAGAAAACCACACACACCTCACAGACCTTTCTCAGGCGGAACAGAGGTTGGGCACTCATGGCACAGCCTCCATATCTGTAGGGTGGGGCTCAGGGGCCCCTCCACCTCCCCAGTGAACACATACAGAGCGACCTCAGAGAGTAGCAGCCACTACTCAAAACTATGGGACCCAGGGAAAATGAATGGCACATGGGGTTGCACACAGTCCCCCCCTCCCACCATAAGGCCTCTGAGATCCTTGGACATGGTCACTTGCCCTCCTCACCAGGTTTATGAGGTTCCCCAGCATGCCAGCACCTTAATCTTAACAGCTCAGTGCCCCCACCCCCCAAGGGTTCCGTGCAAAACGCAGGCCTCATTCCCATTTCACAGGAAGACAAGTGTTCTTCACAGAAGAACTGAATGGCAATCAAAAAAACCCAAATCTCTATACCTCTCTGCTTTCCAACATAAAAACAAATACGGACTGGCATAAAAGGACTTTGAGGGTATCTGGCTGGACACGCTACAGCTTGCCCCGCCTCCGGATTTCCTCCAGTGTCTGCTCCTGCATCTGACACCCAATCTCAGCCTTACTCACTTGCCACGTTCCATGAACTCAGCCATCACACACCTGCAGGGCCTCTAGGTTCCTCAGGTCTGCACCCACCCTGTGCCCCACCCTCAGTCAGTACTCAGATACCCGCTCTCGGGCATCTGGCTCTAGGCTCTGCCCATCATCCCTAACCAGACAGCCGTGTTCCTGTCACCCTAGCACCTGGCACATAAGAGTCTCAGAAATGATGTGTGATGAATGAATTAACGTTGGTCCCAAGAGGATCCCACAGGGGGGCGGGGCATGCTTAAAGAAGCTCTAGGCGGAGGAACACAGCTGGATCAGCAGAAAGAGGAGGGGATGGGCATTTTATGGCAGGAAAAAGGGCAAGCCTTTCCTCGCTCCAGATCTCTCTCCCTTTTCCCTCTCTCCCTTTCCCTCCCTACACATACACACATCCACCTCCACTTTACCCAGTTCCCAGCTCCTCACCTCACAGCTTGGAACTCCTTCCCTGCGTCTAACTCAAATCCCTCCTGCGGCGGAAGTCTGCGGCAGCAGCTCCTCATCCTTCCAGCCCGGTCCCCCGGGTGTGCTTCCTGAGGCGGGTTCTCTGCAGAGGCCACTCCGTCCCTGGCTAGCCGAGCCCCCGTCTCCTGCTCATCCAGAAAACCACGGCTCCGCTTAGGAGGGAAGAAATGGTAGCAAATGGAGGCGCCTGAAAAACAACATTTGTGTTGTCTTATCCCCCTCCCCGGAGACTCACCGCACGGCTCCTGGAAGCGAGGCAGGGCGCGCGGGCCACAGAAGCCTGGGCCGCCTGGGCCGCACTCACCGCCGCGCCGCGTCCCAGTTGGCGGGCCGTGCAGGCCTGACCGCCTCCGGAGCCCGCCGGACGCGGAGGAAAGGAAAGGCCGAAGCCCTCCGGCTCCCTCCCCTGGGACACTTCCTGCTCCGCTCTAGGACCGGGGAGGTCTCCGCATCTCAGTGGTTCGCTCCTCCGCCCCCCGGCCGAGGTGTGCGCTGGGGGTGACATCCGACACCCCCGGCCCGGCCCGGCCCGGCCGGCGCGCCCCGCCCTGCCACGCCCCGCTCCGCTTGCGACCCGGCCTAGGAGCTTGGCCGGGGGCCTTGTGGGTCAACCACACCGCCTCTGCCCTGCCTCCCCGCGGGCTCGCGCGGGGGGCGCGCGTCGAGGCGGGGCGGGAGGCCGGGTCGTCGAAGACTCAGCTAGGACCGCGCCTGGAGGCGGGTGGCAGAGCGGGGGGGTGCAGAGAACACGGTCAGCAGGAGGGCTCGCGCGGGTGCGCCCTGCCGTGGACAGCCGCCGGTGTGGGAAGGTTGGCCTGAGGGCTCCTCTCTTCGCTGTTCTACCCCTTCGGACTCCCACACGGGCTTGGGGACGCCCGGAAGGGACGATCCTGGAGCCGAGGCTGAATGCTGGAATTGGGAGGGGGAGCGGAGGAAGAAGGCTGCCGCGCACAGTGGGCCGCTACATTTCAGAATCCCGGTGTGACCGCCCCGCACCCCGCGCCCTGACAGGTCCAACCCCTTTCCAGCCAAAACCCCTCCTCTAGGTCCGGCCCGCGGCCGCTGAAGAGACGAGGAGGACTGGAGAACGTTAAGAGTCACCTCTCAGATTCGTCATCTATCGGATGCCCAAGGTTTAAGCTCCGGCTTTTGGGGGGTTTGTGGACTTTCACAGCGGCCCTTACACATCACTTCTGAGCATCAGGACAGCTCTGGGGAGTGCGCAGAGGAACTTTGGTCAATCCCGGCCCCCAGTGGGTGGTCGGAGTGCTTATTGCTCCCTTAAGTGTAGGGTGTAGCTAGCTAGCTGTTCACACTGAGGCCGAGGGACAGGTTAAGGGACTTTGACTTGAGGTCGAGGGGCCGTGAGGGGCAAGAAGAATTAGGGCCTCTGGACCTCTAGATAGGGCTCCTTGCCACTGCCCTATGCTGAACATAGCTCAGAGGCTCAGAGGGGTCTTCCTAGGGTCATCCTTAATCTTCCAGGTTCTTGGGTTTGGGAGCAAGCATGTATCGGGTCCCTGAGCAGGCCTGATTCCCACCAACCCTTCTCTTTCTTCATCTGCCTGGCACTGAAGTTGGACTCCCCCATGGAAGAAGGCAGAGAAGTGTCTACATCTCCTAGAGGTGATACACTACTGCAGATAAATGATTTTTCTCAGATCAAGTAGGACAATACCAGTTCCCTGAAAGAAAGTGGCCTGGTTGAGCAGGTGGGAGAGAGGTGGATGGACTGAGGACCGGGATTTCTTAGCAGTGTTGCTTTTCCTTATTCCTTGGACTTGGGAGCCTTTTGTTTCTTCCTCTCAATTATGAATAATCACTCCTGAGTAGGGGAGTTACTGGGAGCCACCATTTGCCGAATGCTTGGATTCTGTGACTTTTGCAGGAGATGAATCAAAGCAAAGGAGTAACGCTCATTTTTGTGTAAAGTGATTGTTCCCCCAAATAGAGCCAGATGCCGGCAGGGCCACCCAGAGTTCTTACCTGGAACCTGCAGATACAAGTGGGAGCCACCCACTTAACTGGACTCAGCGTTAACAGGATTCACGTGCACCCCCTTCTCAGGAACACCAGCCAGGCACCATGGCCTGGAGGAGAAGCTGGGGAAGAGCCAAGGATTCGCCAAGGCAGGTCCGACTAAGGTACTTTGGCAAATAGCGCAACCTGCTCTAAAAGTCTAGATCCTCTGCCTGGGTTCCCAGCCCTGTGACTGGGCAGGGAACTACCTGTTGAGTGTTGGTAATTTGTGCTCACAGTTCTGCCCACTGCAGTTCTAAAGCAGATAAAATGCAGGGCCCAGAAATTCCTAGCGCACAGCATCAGATCAATCCTCCCTGCCCTGTCCAGTTCCTTCCCCTGACCTGACACCTCCCTGTACACTGTTATCTCTTCGAAGCTTTGTGTGTATTCTGCGTTTCGCTTAGCACAGGGGTTATGAGTCAGAGCACCTGGGTTAAAACCTGCCTCATCAATTCCTAACCAGGTGATCTCAGGTATACTTAACCTTTCTGCACCTCAGTTTCCTCATCCAGAAAAAGGACGATGCTGTCTACCTTGTTAAATATGTAAGGCCATTAGATCGTTCAACAAATGTGTACTGAGTACCTACTAGGCGTTCATTATACTAGGCTCCATTCCAGGTTCTCAGGGTGCATCTGTGAACACAGCTGGCTGAGGGGATGGCTGAGAGGGGGCAGGGCGGGCAGTTAGCAAAATCAATAACATGATCTGCTATGTTTGATCCATGCTGCAGAGGAAAAAGAAAGTGGAGCAGCATCAGGGAACAGGGGTGCTGGGGATGAGCTGGTGACAGTCACAGTATTAAAGAAGAGGTCAGGACAGGTTCCACTGTGATTGTGACATCTGAGATGAGGGAGTTGATCAAGCCCAAGCCTAGGTGAGGTCAGGGTCCCAGGTAGAAGCCACCATGAGAGCAAAGGCCCTAAAGTTGTGGAAGCACAGTGAGGCAGCCAATGAGCAAGTACAGTAGGGTGTGAGCTCAGGGTGGAGGTGGGGAGGCAACTGGAGGCCATGGGAAGGAGTTTTCCTTGACACGAGATGGGATTGGGACAGATACCACTAGTGAAGCAACAGAAAGAGAACCCTGAATGTCAATGCTGCTCAAGGACCATCGAGCCATCTCACACTTAATGTGTACATTTCATTTGGTTTATATTATGTTGCTGATTGTGTCTATTTTTATGAAAGGCTTGCTGTGTGCCACCATTTGTTTCAACCTTGGGGAGACCATAGTGGACAGAAGATCCTGGCTTTTAGAAGCTGGAAGGGGAATCAGATGGTAGATAGCATGAAAAAAATAAAGCAGGCTAAGAAGGATCCTGCTGGGGCGGTCAGGTAGGTCCTTCATGAGAAGGTAACATTTGAGGAGAGAGCAGGTGGAGGGCAAACTGAACAGAGGTGTGCGGAAAGAACATTCCAGCAGAGGGAACAGCATGTGCAAAGGCCATAAAGCAGGAGGCTTGTCCCCCCCCCCCCCCGGAGAAATGGGAGGCTGGAATGGAGTGACTCTGGATTTTACACTTAGAGGGTTTCAAGTGAGGGCATGGCCTGATGGGACTTTGATTTTACGTGATCACTGTGCAGCACAGATTGGAGCTGGATGGAGGAGGCAGAGGCCATGTTGGAAGCAGCCACAGAAATGCAGACAGGACATGGGCCATTCCAGAGTCAGCTGGTGAACAATGGTGATTTCCCCCATGGTGTGCTGCTGGGTGTCAAAGGAGTGAGAAACGGCTGTAGTTTTGGCCCCAGTTGGGTGATTGGAGGGTCTGCCTAGGAGACTGCAAAGCAGGTTTCTGGGAAGGGGTTAGGAGACAAAGATGCGTTTTGGACTTGCTGCGTCTGAAATGCTCAAAAGACAAATCGTTATGACTGTCCAGGGAGAAAGCCAAGGCTGGAGGTGGAAATCTGTTGTCCTAGCACGGAGCAGGAATTGAGACCCTGGGATGGACAAGTACAGGTTGAGAAGCTGCCTTGGAGAGGGTGGATCTGCCACACCAGCTTTGGAGACTAGGAAGAGAGGAGGGAGATCCAGAGGGGGAGGAGAAGAAGAAAGGGGGAAGGGGGGAAAGGGGAAGGAGAAGGAGGAGCCACCATGAGCGGGAGAGAAATCTGGGCAGTGCCGAGCCTTGGGATCCCAGGCAGGCAAATGTGTTTCAAGAAAGAGGGATATTCCGTGAAGATAAGTGCTGCTGGAAGAACAAATTAGATGAGGAAAAACACCGATAAGAATACTGACCCTAGTATTTGGTATAGAGGGCCCCTGAGCAGAGCAGAGGTGGTAGAGCTGCTGGGCTGGAATAGTTTGGAGAGAGAAAGGAGGTGAGGGAGTGGAGACAATTGGGCAAGAAAAAGTGGCAGTGGCCAAGGGAGCATGGGTCCCAACTTAAGGATGGGAGAATTACAGTGTGTGGCTTAAAAGAAGGAGGGGCTGGGCAGGAGCTAAGGGCAGCAGTGAAGGGAGAGGAGAAGGCAAAGTGACCTCTGGGCCCTGAGGCTGACAGGGAGCAGGTGAGTGGAAGTCCATGGTGGACTTCTGAATACTCAGACACTTTGGCAAAATAAGAAACAGGGTGTGATGATGTATTTTATGCATCAACTTGGCAAGGTCAGTGTGCCCAGGTATTTGATAAACACTAGTCTAGATTTGCTGTGCAGATATTTTTTTAGATGAGATTAACATTTAAATCAGTAGACTTTGGGGCATCCCTTGTGGCTCAGTGGTTAAGAATCTGCCTGCCAATGCAGGGGACGTGGGTTTGAGCCCTGGCCTGGGAAGATCCCACGTGCCACAGAGCAGCTAAGCTCGTGCGCCACAACTACTGAGCCTGAGCTCTAGAACCCATGAGCCACAACTACTGAGCCCGCGTGCCACAACTGCTGAAGCCCACGTGTCTAGAGCCCGTGCTCTGCAACAAGAGAAGCCACCACAGTGAGAAGCCCGTGCACCGTAACGAAGAGTAGCCCCCACTCGCCGCAACTAGAGAAAGCCCATGTGCAGCAACGAAGACCCAATGCAGCCAAAAATAAATAAATAAATTTATAAATAAATAAATTTTAAAATAAATAAATTTTAAAATAAATAAATTAGTAGACTTTTAAGTAAAGCAGATTATCCTCCATAATGTTGGTGGGCCTCAACCAATCAGTCTTTAAGGGTAAAGACAGGTTTACACACACACACACATATCCTATTGGTCTTGTTTTCCTGGAGAACCCTGACTGATCCACGGGGCCCTTGGCTAACAGTGAGGAGCCTGAGATGGTAGAGGTGTGAGAGCAGGAAGGAGAAGACATGACACACTCACCTGGCAGAGTGGAAAGTGAATGGGCTGTAGGAAAGGAAACCATAAATTATGCCAAACGTGGAAAGTCAACTGTGCACCATGAAGTACCATGTGTAGCTTTCCTAAACCCTAGTATCTACATACGGAAGGGCAGCAATTACATCCTCCCCCGGAGAGGAGGTCATCATTCCACAGAATATGCTTGTGGACAGATGACAAATACAGGTGTATAAGATGTGCCACCTCGCCGTCTGGTTCCTGGACCAACCACATCTGCCTTACCTGGGAGCTCATTAGAAATAGAACCCTCAGGCCCCAAACACAGCCTGCATGGTTAGCCAGATACAGGGGGACTCTCTAGCTCTTTGAAGTTTTGGGTTTTTTTGCCACGCCTCATAGCATGTGGGATCTTAGTTCCCCGACCAGGAATCAAACCTACGCCCCCTGCAGTGGAAGCGGGGAGTCTTAACTACTGGACCGCCAGGGACGTCCAAGCTCTTTGCAGTTTGAGAAGCTCTGTTGTAAAGGGGTCAGCATGGTTCTGGGCATAGTAGATGCTCAATAAACTGTAGCTTAGACTAGCAGTTCTAAGAGTAATAGTGCTGAATATTACTGTGACTTATTCACAGGCTTCCAGGAAGCAAGGACAGCAGGGCTCTGACCTGGTCCCCCATATCTAGCAGAGGCTATGGCTGGTAAAAAGGGCTCAGTGAGAATCCGTTGAGTGAAGGAATTTGGCTTAATTAATTTTCTCGCAATACAGGCCTCCCAGCTGTCATATGAAGGCTGCTCATCTATTTTCATATTTTGTTTTGTTCCTCTTGCTGAAGTCAAAAAGACTTTGAGAACTACACAAAGGCCAACATAACCAACTACTTAAGGACTCCAATGAAAGCACCTAAAATGACCCACTTGTTCCCTGGAAAAAGGTACCATCCCTTTCCTCGAAGTCACATGTGGATGCTGTGGTCAAAGAAACAAAGCCAAAACACCAAACATCAGTTTGGGGGGCTGTTCATGAGCATTGGGGTGTTAATACTGACTCATCCAGACCACCAGGGACTAGCCTGTAGCTTGGCAAATTCAGTTAACTGAAACAACCAGATTTATTGTACTGGTGCCTTGAGGGAGGGAGCATAGAGGACGCTGGAGTGAGGCTTGATAAAGGAAGAAGGAAAGTGTCTTCTTGAGGTCTGTTTGCAGCTGAAGGTTGGAGGAGGAGGAGGACGGTGCCAGGGAAGTGGGGTCACTTCTGCTTTGCACGCTATTTAGAGGTGGGCTCAGGAGGGGTGGGGTTAACTGAGGGTCAGGGGTTGTCAGGAGGTGAGGGTAACTTAGCCGTGGAGTCAGAGATGAGTGTAGCAGGCAGATCTGGGGTGTCAGTGGTAAGAAAATAAGAGTCACTCCAAGACGGGTGCATTGTGGCATTTCACAGCTGCTACAAAACCTTAGGGAAGGCACATTTCCTGTGGACACACAGCTGCTTTACTGTGTGTCTTCTTTCCTGCCTGTTCTTTTCTCTCTCCTCACTGATTTTCACGGTTTTGCCCCTGGACAGGCTTTGACTCTTCTAGGAGGGAAACAACCCTGGCCATTCAAGTTACTTAGATTCTAGGAGGCAGTGGGTAAGTTTCTCCACTCATGATAGGATGGTACAATACCTGGCTCACATGGATCAAACAAAATTTTTTACATAAGTACCCCAGCACAGAGCCAGAGATACTTAACAGGTACTTATGCATAATAGTCCCCTTTTCCTCCTCAGTTAGCTGCACATGAACTTTTAAACTTTTTAGTGTTCAACACCTCCTATTACAGTGTATCTCAGTTTGCTTTTCTGCTATTGAACACCTGGATGGCAACACATATTTTTGCTCTAGATACAAAGAATTCTGAATTACTCCTTGTTCCTCAAACACTCCAAGTACTTACACTGAATCTTTTAAACTTAGCATGATCTATTTCAGGAATTTCTTGACCCTAACTACTGGCTCTCCCAATTTTGCCAGTCTCCCTTCAGCCCCATTCCCTCAAGCTCAGTTTACTTCATGTGCAGATAGGGATGGCAGTGAGAATCCTGGAATGGGTAGAAATGTGTCCTGCAGCATGGTATATCTAAGTCCTAATTGCTTGTTACTGTGAAATTAACCTTATTTGGAAATAAGGTCTTTGCAGTTGTGAACAAGTTAAAACAAGGTCATACTGAATTAGAGTGAGCCCAAAATCTGATGATGGGTGTCCTTATAAGTAGGCCATGTGAAGATAGACACACAGGATGAGGGCCATGTGACAACAAAGCCAGAGATGGGAGTGGTAGGTCTACAAGACCAGGAACACCATGGATTGCTCATAATCACCAGCAGCTAGGAGAAGGCAAGGAAGGATTCTTCCATAGAGCATGGTCTTGCTGATGCCTAGTTTTCACATTCTACCCTCTAGAACTATAAGAGAATAAATTCCTGTTGTTTCAGGTTAACCCATTTGTGCAATTTGTTATGGCAGCCCTAAGAAACTAATACAGGTCTGGATAAACCCACCCACACACACCCACATTAGGAAACTTGTTGCAGTCTTACTTCTCTGCTTATTTTATTATTATTTCCAGTTTCTTGTTCCTAGTCTCTTACAGATAAATTTGAGACCATTCAATGAAACATGAAAGTTGTCACCTTCAGCTTTTCCCTGCCTGTTATCTCCCAGATCTAACTGGTTAAAATAGACAAAGTCCCCCATCCATCTTCTCTTTGGCATTCTGGTTGTCTTTGTTGAAGTCATCTCCCTGGAATATTGAGATAATTGCCAACAGATCTGCTGTCCTAATCTCTCTCTTCTTTGAGTTAATTTAATTTAGCATTTACTGGGTATCCACTCAGAGCAGCCCAGCTCAAGGGTGAGAAAGACGGGAAAATCTCACTGGTACAACATGAAGATGAGATAAGAGAACGAATGACCGTGATGCAAAACACTTGCTATTTGGAGGGAGCTGTGTGACAAACCTGCAGATGAGGTAAGAGGTCCTCATACACCAGGCTAAAGAACTTGGATTTCACTCCGTATGCTTTTTTGCCTGCAGCCCAGAGAAAGACGCACAAATCATGATTCATTCTGATAATTTCTGCTTTACTCTATTCTGCAGGAAAAAGGCTGGGCTGTTGTTGGCAGATTCTCTCCTCAGCCCAACTGTAATCAGGTTTCCCTGATCATTTTTCAACTAGACCTGACTTTTGGGCTTCCATTCTTGTTCTGCATTGTCCAGTTTTAGCAAGAATCCTGCTAAGTCAGTTTAACCAGAAGTCCCCACCCTAGAGATTTCTGATTACCCTTGAGATCCTGATCAGGCTCCTCATCCCCCCACCATCCCTCAGGTGATATCAGATCACCCTGGCCTACCTTCAGCAAGAATCCCCTCAGGTGAGGTCACTTTAGCCTGAATGCCCCTTTACCCCTAATGTTTCCCCTTAGTAATATTCTATCCACTGACTCTCCCACCCTGCTCCTTGGCTGTGAATTCCCACTTTTCCTCGTTGTATTTGGAGTTGAGCCCAATCACTCTCCCCCATTGCAAAACCCTGTTTTCAGTGGTCCATACACCTATCCCAATAGTCCCCTGAATAAAGATTGCCTTGAGGCAGGAGATAGATGGGCTCCAGGCTAGACATTTACAACCGGCCTCCTGTTCACACTTCCTGGGGTGAGAAGAAGATGGGCTCCAGGCCAGACATTCATTACCAGCCCCCTGTTTACATTTCCTGAAGCAAGAGACAAACGGGCTCCAGGACTACATATTTATGACCGAACTCCTGTCTATATTTCAAGATCTGCACCTCGATATAAAAAGCAGCAAGAGAAATAGGGTAAATAACCGGACATTTGACATTTTTATGGCAGGGACAGGGAGGGGCTAAACCTTGTTAAAAGATCAAGAGGTCATACATTTCTCCATCCTTGGGGCAAGGGAAACATTGCACATGCGCAGAAAGGCTCCTTGCGGGTCAAAAAGGAGGGGGCACCACCCCATAATATGTGATGCTAAGGCCGTCCCATAGGCCTCTGGGCTGTAATCCATCTTGGAAAAAAGTTGTGCACGCATGTTGGGGAGGGTCCTAAGGCAGGTCAGTTGTGGAAAAAGAAACCAGATAATTGGTCAAAGGTAAACAAAGACCCGGAAGAACTGCCCTATATAAATGACCTAACCGCCTCTTTACTGCACTCCTCCTCATTAGGCAGGATGCCCACACACTTTCTCTCGGGGTGTGCATCTCTGCCTTGCTTCTGTCTTAACTAAACACACTTTCTCTGTTTGCTCTCCCACTTGTTGTTGTGCTGTGTCTCTAATAATAAACTTTGTACCTGTTTTTACAGTTTTTGCCTCCGTGAGAAATGCATTTTTCACTGGAGGCAAGAGCCAGGGGGTGTGGTAGCTAGGATTCCTGGTTTTCATCCAGGCTACCCAGGTTCAATTCTTGGGCAGGGAATTAAGATCTCGTTTCACGCCACCAGTCACCGCTGCCTCCCCAAGATCAGCCCTATTGTGCTTTAACTAGTGTCATGAATAATTTTTCTGTAACACTATCATAAGCTGTTATGGGTCTTTTAACAAAATGGAGTGTTGATGAACGGTTCTCATTAGGCTAAGGGGATCTTGACAGGTACTAGAGTTCAGTTAGTATTTGGGGGAAACCCAGGAGAGAGATGTGTGGGCTGCTGGCTTACTGACTTGACAAGAAAGTAGACAGTTAATAGTGAGTACAGGAGTTGAAGGCTGGAAAGTCGGCTGCCCCATAACTGTGATTGAATCCAGTCGCTGAAGGGGGCTCTTGTATGTCTCAGTCACCATTAGGCTGTGGAAAGACATTGCCAGGTAAGAATTCTCTCCCAGATCTGTGGAATGTCTGGGAACCAAAACCTCTTGGTTTGTAATAGCTTGCTGAGAAAAGGCATCCTGAAGCCTGTGTTGTGGGCTTTGGAAATGAGAAAGGTCTGGCTCCTAAACCTCATCCTGAATGGTAAGAGCCAGAATTCTGAACTGTAAGGTGAGCCCTGGGTCTGGCTCATGCTGGTAGCCTTCCTAGGGACTCCCCAGCTCTGCCAGGAGGAAGGCTAATGGGACTTAACAAATGAGACAGATGTACCACCTAAAACCAACTTGATGTGAACATAGCTATCTTCCCTGTGGCTTGGATGATGTAGATTTCCCACTTTAAGAATAGATCATGTGAATGTTACTTTGTGTTCCTATTTTCTTTCTTTACATTATCTCTTCTAGTTGAAAGGTTATCATCTACTTCTATCCTTAGCCTCACTTCCAAAAACATCTGCCTTTACCCCTGACACAACTACTTGGTATAATTTCTTTAAAAAGGTTGTTTGTTTTTGTAAGAAAATTTCCGTGGTTTTATTGTATCACGAGGCACTGAAACATCTGAACAAATCAGTACATCTGGGCAGTGAGGCAGAAGCTTTCTCCTTCACTTCTTTGTGTTACTAAAACAACTTGTCAGTAGATTAAAAAAAAAAAAAAGACAACCTTTTGCATTAACTTGTGTTTCCAAGTCATGCGCTGGTACAGCACAAACTTCTCCTGTCAGATGCAACTAGTCTAGCGTCCAAACATCACGCACAATACCTCAGTAGCAGCGGCGTCCTGTGCTCACTCCCACCGTGGCCCTGCCCATTTGTGTATGATATTCGGAGCATCTGGAGAAGTGTGAATAGTATCGGGAAGAGGAGGGAGGAGGGAACAGCATGAGTGCCTGGCTGGGAGAGCGTTAGCCCAAGTTGTGCAGGGCAAGCCTGAACCTGTCATTGGTGCAAACCCAAACATCAGTTGATGTTCTTTAATAGGAACAACGGACGGAACCCCGTGGTAGGGTCTTCACTTGCGTTGAGCTGGGCTACAACCGTGCTGATGATGCAGCTATCTGGCATGGGCTGATGGTGCTAAGCCGTGATGCTGTGCTGGATTTTGTGGAATGGAAGCTAGACAATTTCTCCACGATGGCAGCTTTCCCCTGAAACTGCTGTCCTTTCCAGGCAAGGCATGGCGCGTCAGTATAAATTGCGCCCGGTTGGGTTCTGTCGTTATCAAATAACTGGTAGTAATGTTGAATGAAGCTGGATACATTCTGCTCCCAAACTGGCTTGTCTCCCATTCTGGAGCATCGCCGGTCTTGTTGAGACCCAAGGGGCTGCAACGATGGCGACAGCAACCCAGCGCGGTCTGTCTGTTCGTTTGTTTTAAAATTTACTTACTCTAGTAGTACAGAGCTAACACCCTGATAAATCCTCAGAAATTATCCAGTATCAGACTCCTTAACTGAGTTGAAAAAGCCTGGAAAAGTTAACAGCCGCATTTGAGGAATTTCTAGGGACACAGCAAGTACATCTGAGCCCTGATTTCCGGGACTCTTTACAGGGACCATGGCCTGGTCTCTCTGTTATTACAGAGCCTTCCCATTGCTGGAAGCCGGACACTCCAAGCCCTTGGACTTCTCCCTTGCTTTCTCCACTGAACCCTCCCGCCTTGCATAATTCTTCCTACTCCCACCCCATCTCCACCGGTGGCCCCCGCCCGGGATCCAGGAGTTTCTGGGGGTCAGTCCCGCCAGTGCCACGTTCGTTCTCTGACGCAGGTGGTCGCGCCTTACAAAGGCCCTGAAGCCTAGGGAGGGGTGGGCTGGCCGCAAGGGAGGGTCTAGAACAGTGGCCTCTCTGCCGTCGCTCTTCGGGCTGGGAAGGCGAGGATCGGGGAGGTGTGCATCCTGCCAAGTACATAGGCGCCCGCGCGGGAATTTCTAAGGGTGGGCGCTGTATCTCAAACAGGCTACTCCGGCTGACGGCTGGACCCAGAAGCCGCCCGCCACTGTCGGTAACCACCGGTCACCAACTTTGGTTCCGTGACACCGCGGTAAGAAGGGCTCGCGCTGGCCCTATCACCCTTGGAGGGGTGACATTACGGGGTCTTAGGTAGTTCCTCCCCTCTCCCATAGATGAATGGGAGAGGCCTTGGGGATGAATGTTTATTCCCAAATTGCCACGCAGATATTTGAAATCAGAATTAACCAGAATTTCAGTTCTCCCATTTCTAGGGCGAAAGGCTGTTCAAAGAAATTTAAAAAGCAAATCGTTTTCCTAGGGAATCTTCTGAAAAAAGGAAGCGAACAGTTTTTGCCTCTCGATTGTTCCGATGCGCCGTTGATGACAAATTGAATAAGCGAGAAGAAAAGGCGTGGCACCGCGCTGGCTTTCCTGCACCGCCGCTGTTGCGCACCTGCGGGGATTCCTCACATTCGCAAATGAAAAAGGAAAGCTGGTCTCCCAGAGTTGAGCACCACTGCCGAAGGGCAAATCGCCCCCGGGGGTCTGAGCTTCCGTCTTCTCCTTCGACTACAGCTCCTCACCAGGTTTTACGAATTTGCCTTCCCTCTCCTTACACTTCCACCAACATCTCTGATACCCAGCGCCTTTTGCACTCGTCTTTCCTACTGGGGACTTAAAAAAAAAAAAAAAAAATGATCTGCGAGTTCAGTTTCTTTGGACTGTTGTCCGCCCAGGTCCTGAGGGCTCAGTGAATGCCACTCAGAACGAGAACAGGGAGCCCTTTAAACCTGGAACCTCACAACAAATCCTTTCCCAACAGGTCTTAGACTGGTGTGTTTCACCCAGTGAGTTGTGCATGGTTTAATCAACGTAGTGGTCCAGTATGATTATTTTTTTAATGGAAGAGACTAGTGGAGATTAGATGCCAGAGCACATTGTTCTAGTTTTGGAAATGAGTCCATAGACTCTGGTATGTCTGAAATAGGGCTTTTGTTTTTTCAAGATCTGCGAGAAGTAAGAATGAGGGGAGTATCCACCAGCAAGAAACCACTGGTTACTTCATTACAGTTCCTATCTCCACAAGTTTATGGGTTCTTTGAGAGAACAAAAGGAGACAGTCCCACCTCCCAAATGCTTTTGGTTAGGGGATCAGCACAGGGTGTCTGGGAAGTCCTCAAAAGTAAACTCACAATCTAGGTTTGAAAAGCCATCCAAGCATGTGTTTTTGAAATCTACCTTAAATAACCATAGAGAAAGTGGAATTTGCATTTGAAAAGGGATCCAGATATACATTTAAAAGAGGAATCAGAGGAGTCCCGGCTTTATTGGGAACAACAAAGAGAAGCAGGGCCTTGAGTGAGGAAAATGAAAGGAATTTTTTTGTTGTGTTACTTTAACTTTTAGAACACTTGACAAAATTCTGATTATAGAGGGGGCTGCTTTTTCTTATCAGGCTATGTCAGGTCAGTATTGTTCCCTAAGTTTTGCTCCCATTTTATACATACATGCATATTTACATACACATAAATACATATGTACTAGATACAATGTTAAATATATTTCTTTGGCTTTCAATTTAAAAAAGTGTGAGAGCCAGTAACCATATTATTAGATTATGAGTTCTTAAAGAGTAGCCTTTGAAACTGTGTGTGTAATGAAACTCCTGATTCCTGGCTCCCTCCAAAACCTTCCAAACTGTAAGTACTAGGTGAAAGTCTTTCCAATCTGCATTTGAGCACCACTGGTCTGTCAGTATTTCTCAGAGCAGTGGAAGCCCGCCTACATCAAAACTACCTGGGGTATATGTACATATTGTGAAGTAAGTTTAGTTAACACAATTTTAGTTAAATCCATCACCACACAAAATTACAGTTGTGTGTGTGAACTGTTTTTTTAAAATTTATTTATCTTATTTTATTTTTGGCTGCATTGGGTCTTCGTTGCTGCACACGGGGCTTTCTCTAGTTGCAGTGAGAGGGGGCTACTCTTCCTTGACATGCCCGGGCGGCTTCTCTTGTTGCGGAGCACAGACTCTAGGTGCACAGTCTTCAGTAGTTGTGGCTCGCAGGCTCTAGAGCGCAGACTCAGTAGTTGTGGCACGCGGGCTCAGTAATTGTGGCTCACGGGCTCTAGAGCGCAGGCTCGGTAGTCGTGGCACATGGGCTTAGTTGCTCCGCAGCATGTGGGATCTTCCCGGACCAGGGTTCGAACCCGTGTCGCCTGCATCGGCAGGCGGATTCTCAACCACTGCGCCACCAGGGAAGCCCATGTGTTTGAACTTTTAAGATCTACTTTCTAAGCAACTTTCAAATATACGATACACTGGTTAACAACAGTCACCATGACGTACTTTACTACCCCAGGAAGTAAACCGGAAGTTTGCACCTTTGGACCACCTTCGCCCATTTCGCTTCCCTCACCCCCAACCATTGTTTTTTAATGAGGAACAAAAGGAAAAGTCCCCAGGCAGGGCGGGGCTATAACGCCTGAAGCATCTCTCTCTGCCCAAACTCCAGGGGTGGCTTTAGAGTTTAGTTGGGGCGGGCGCGCCTCCTCTCTCTGCTGGAGAATGGGAAGGCAGAGATACATCTCGGTACCCCCCGTAGTGGAGTGGGGCGTTTTAAGTTATGAACTTCCTCACAATGTCTGCTCCAATCGGCAACTCTTCTAAAATTAAAGTGGCTTGCTGGCTTAAAGGCTGAAAAACACTTTTATAAAGTGTACTGCTGCGCGCCGCCTCCCAGAGGAGATCTTGGGGCTCCACCCTTTTTGGGTCTCCCTGGCCTGGGGCTGAGGAGTTACCTCCTTGCAGTCAAAATCAAAACTTGTTCAGGGGAGTACAGGACACGAGACCCAGAGCCTGCCGGGAGCACACCCAGAGGACCTGGAAGACAGGAGGGAATACAGTGACAAAGGCGCGATCCATTGTGCGGGGCGGATTCCAGGCTTTCGAAGCACCGCGGAGGTGTTCCGAGGACATCACATTCAAACTGCATCAGTTGGGAACATGCACTTTCGGTGAAATGGTGACCCGTGGAGAGCCACAAGCTCTGGACATTTTAAAACACAAATTGCAAGATCATGCGTTTTCCTCCTCGAGTCGTCATAAATCTATTCCTTGCAACTCCGAGTTCAGCGGGAGTTGAATTTCTCTAACAGTTTCACTTTGCTGTAACCACCAGAGGGCGGAGAAGATGCTTCGGGCGGTTTGCGGGGTTCAAAATCATCCGTTGAGTCCAGCCCGTGGGTTAGAAAATTAGTGGGGGAGTGTTAACACCACGAAACCCGAGCTACCTTAGCGGAGCTAACCCGGCTGGTCGAATATGTGTTGCTGGAAATGCGGAAGCAACTCTCAGGGGAGATGAGCGGCAGACGTCCAGGCGTCCTTGTCCCGCGCATGCCAGGACCGGCTGAGCTCCCCTTCACGCTCAGGCGGGTCCACTTGGGTGCCGCGCACTCCACACACAGGCCCCTACACCAGCTCACTGCAGCGCCTGGACTGGGCTTTTTTTTTTTTTTTTTTTGCGGTACGCGGTCCTCTCACTGTTGTGGCCTCTCCCGTTGAGGAGCTCAGGCTCCGGACGCGCAGGCTCAGCGGCCATGGCTCACGGGCCCAGCCGCTCCGCGGCATGTGGGATCTTCCCGGACCAGGGCACGAACCCGCGTCCCCAGCATCGGCAAGCGGACTCTCAACCACTGCGCCACCAGGGAAGCCTTCGTCTCTTTCTTTTTCTTTCCCCCTTCTCCTCTCCCATGCTCCTCCCCCTTCTCCCCTTCCTCCTATTTCTCTTCCTCCTACTTTTTCTCCTCCTCCCCTTCCTCTTCATCCTTCTACTCTTCTAACTTCTTCGCACTGAATTTGGGATTTAAAAGCCCTTGGAGAGGAGTTCTGAAGGCCAGGATGGTGTCAGTCTTGCTGACTATGTCCAGTTTCATGATTTTTATTTACAGTTGGTTGTAGCAATGTTGTTGGAAGGAAATAAACTCCAAAACTTAAGTACATATTTGTGGTTTTGTATATAATACACACACACCCAAATGGGAATGTTCCCTCATCATATCGTTCTCTATAATTGACTATGCAACTTTCTAGATTTATCTTTATCTATATTCAGATATTTTGGGACCTAGTTTTTATCCAGAATGTCTCTGTTCACAGCCCTGTGGGTTAAGGAGTGAACAAGGTATGCAGGTTTCCTGTATTTTTGCTGGTGTGTGTGTGTGTGTGTTTATCACCTGCATGGGAGATTTAAAAAAAATTATTTTACTTAAATTAGATCACAAGATACATATATTTGGCATGAAGATTTCTTCATTTAGCAACATACTATGTGCACTGTGGATATGATATGAAATAATGGCTCCTTATTCATGGGCATTCTGTTCTTTATTCTCTTTGTACAGCAAGCAGTTCTTCCCTGAGCACCCCTGAACATAAATCATGTGAACGTAAGTCAGTATTCCTTCAGGAGAGAAACCTAGGAAGTGGAGTCACTACTTCAGAGGTTACTGCAAATTGTCCTTTCAATGCACACTTCCAGGATAAGGTGTAAGCATACCCACTTGCCTGTGTTGTGGTCAATGATAGATTGTGTCAGACTTTTAAAGTTCCTGCTAATCTAACAGAGAAATGGGTTCTTTTTGTTATAATTTGCATTACCTAATCACTGGGGGGACAAATATCTTTTTATATGGATAACCATTTTTATGTTAATGGCATCCAGCATCCAAGATGACCTCTATTCTATCTTCTGCGGCTCACACCCTATGTGGCTCCCTCCCACATCCTACCGGGGTTAGTTTGTGAGACCAACAGCTTAAGGCAGAAGGGATGGTATATCCCTTCCAGGATTAAGTTACAAAAGCTTTCATCTTGGTAGCTCCCTTGCCCACTTGTGCTCTCTCCCTCTGTCTATCTCATCGCTCTCATAGAAGTTGGGAAGCCGACTTTTATATCGTGAGCAGTCCTATGGGAAGGGCATTGTGGCCAGGAATTGAAGCCTCTTGCCAGCAGCTGAGTGCTAGCTTGGAAGTGGATCCTGTAAACCCAGGCAAGCCTCAGAGCCTAGCAACTGTCTGAATTTTTTCTTTTTTAATTTATTTTATTTATTTATTTTTGGCTGCGTTGGGTCTTCGTTGCTGTGAGCGGGCTTTCTCTAGTTGTGGTGAGCGGGGGCTACTCTTCTGTGGGCTTCTCACTGCGGTGGCTTCTCTTATGGAGCACGGGCTCTAGGCACGCGGGCTTCAGTAGTTGTGGCTTGGCGGGCTCAGTAGTTGTGGCTCTCGGGCTCTAGAGCTCAGGTCAGTGGTTGTGGCGCATGAGCTTAGTTGCTCCGCGGCATGTGGGATCTTCCAGGGCTCAAACCTGTGTCCCCTATTGGCAGGCGGATTCTTAACCACTGCACCACCAGGGAAGCCCCTACTGTCTGAGTCTTAAATGCAGCCTCCGGAGAGACCCTGAGCCAGAAACACCCACCAAACCACACCAACAACCCTGACCCACAGACACTGAGACTACAATTGTTTGTTGTTTTAAGCAACTTGTTATACACATGGCAACATAAATAATAAAATGTCTTATTTGCTTCTTTATTTTTAAGAGCACTTTACACATTTTGGATATTAATAATTTATTATATAAAATGAGAATCTTGGGTCTACTCTGGTGGTTCAGTGGTTAAGACTACACGCTCCCAATGCAGGGGGCCTGGGTTCAATCCCTGGTCAGGGAACTCGATCCCACATGTTGCAACTAAAAGATCCTGCATGCCACAACTCAGACCCGGCACAGCCAAATAAATAAATGAATAAATAAATATAGAAAAATAAAATGAGAATCTTTTCACAAATATATAATTCATCATTTATCTTTTAGAAAAAATTTTTTCCGTTATAGGTTATTATAAGGTATTGAGTATAGTTCCCGGTGCTCTGCAGTAGGTCATTGTTGGTTATCTATTTTATATATAGTAGTGTGTATATGTTAATCCCAAGCTCCTGATTTATCCCTCCTCTCCCTTTCCCTTTGGTAACCATAGGTTTGTTTTCTACGTCTATGAGTCTGTTTCTGTTTTCTGTAAAGAATTGTGTTGCATTCTTTTTCTTTTAATTAATTAATTAATTTATTTATTTTGGCTGTGTTGGGTCTTCGTTTCTGTGCAAGGGCTGTCTCTAGTTGGGGCAAGTGGGGGCCACTCTTCATTGCAGTGCGCGGGGCCTCTCACTATCGCAGCCTCTCTTGTTGCGGAGCACAGGCTCCAGACATGCAGGCTCAGTAGTTGTGGCTCATGGGCCTAGTTGCTCCGCAGCATGTGGGATCTTCCCAGACCAGGGCTCGAACCCATGTCCCCTGCATTGGCAGGCATATTCTCAACCACTGTGCCACCAGGGAAGCCCCCTGTTTCTGTTTTGTAAATAAATTTTTACTATTTTTTAGATTCTACATATAAGTGACATCATAATAGTTGTCTTTCTCTGTATGACTTACTTCACCTAGTATGATAATCTCTAGGTCCATCCAGGTTGCTGCAAATGGCATTATTTCATTCTTTTTTGTGACTGAATAATACTCCATTGTATATATATACCTCATCTTCTTTATCCCTTCATTTGTCAAGGGACATTTAGGTTGCTTTCATGTCTTGGCTACTGTAAATAGTGCTGCTGTGAACGTTGGGGTGCATTATCTTTTTTAATTAGAGTTTTCCTCTTTTCCAGATACATGCCCAGGAGTGGGGTAGCTGGATCATATACTAACTCTATTTTTAATTTTCTAAGGAACCTCCATACTGTTTTCCATAATGGTGCACCTATTTACATTCCCACCAGTAGTGTAGGAGGATTCCGTTTTCTCCACACCCTCTCCAGCATTTATTATTTGTAGACTTTTTGAAAATAGCCATTTTGACTGGAGTGAGTTGACACTTCATTGTAGTTTTGATTTGCATTTCTCTAATAATTAGTGATCTTGAACATCTTTTCATGTGCCTGTTGGCCATCTGTATGTCTTCTTTGGAGAAATCTCTATTTAGGTCTTCTGCCCATTTTTTGATTGGGTTGTTTGTTTTCTTGTCTTGAGTTGTAATAGCTGTTGGTATATTTTGGAAATTAAGTCCTTGTTGGTCACATCATTTGCAAATATTTTCTCCCAGTCCATAGATTTTCTTTTCATTTTGTTCATGGTTTCCTTTGCTGTGCAAAAGCTTATAAATCTGATTAGGTCCCATTTGTTTATTTTTGCTTTTATTTCTATTGCTTTGGAAGACAGACCTAAGAAAACATTGCTATGATGTATATCAGAGAATGTTTTGCCTATGTTCTCTTCTAGGAGTTTCATGGTGTCATGTCTTATATTTAAGTCTGTAAGCCATTTTGAGTTTATTTTTGTATATGTTATGAGGGAATGTTCTAACTTCCTAGATTTATAAGGGGCAGTCCAGCTTTCCAACACCACTTGCTGAAGAGACTGTCTTTTCTCCATTATATACTCTTACCTCCTTTGTCAAAGATTAATTGATCATAGGTGTGTGGGTTAATTTCTGGGCTCCCTCTTCTGTTCCATTGAGCTATATGTTGTTTTTGTGCCTCTACCATGCTGTTTTGATTACTGTAGCTTTGTAGTATCGTCTGAAGTCTGAAAGGGTTATGCGTCCAGTTTTGTTCTTTTTTCTCAGGATTGCTTTGGCAATTCTGGGTCTTTTCTGGTTTCACACAAATTTTAGGATTGCTTGTTCTAGTTCTGTGAAAAATGTCATAGATAATTTCATAGGGATTGCATTAAGCCTGTAGATTGCTTTGGGTAGTATGGCCATTTTAACAATATTAATTCTTCCATTCCAAGAGTGTGGGGTATCTTTCCATTTCCTTGAATCATCTTTGATTTTCTTTATCAATGTTTTATAGTTCTCAGCATATAAGTCTTATTTGCTCCTTTATTTTCAGGAGCCTTTTACACATTTTGGATAGTAATAATTTATTATGTAAAATGAGAATCTTTTCACAAATATATCCTTCATCATTTTTCTTTTAACTTTATATATAGCATCTTTTGTCAAATGCAAGATTTAGAATCAAGGAAATATGAAGCTGAGTTTTGCTAAGTGACTGGGGGTATAAACATTTTAAATTGAAGTAGGGAGAGAATATTATAAAATTGAAGAAGATTCTTTGATATACTGAGAAACAGTGACCAAGAACCTTGAGATAGGTCCACATTCAGGCCTGGGACTCAGACAAGAGCAGTTTAGGGGAGTGTTGACAGCAAAGGATTTGGGGCTGCACAACTTTATTTTTTTGGCTGCACTGCATGGCATGTGGAATCTTAGTTCCCTGACCAGGGATTGAACCCACACCCCCTGCATTGGAAGTGCAGAGTCTTAACTACTGGACCGCCAGGGAAGTGCCTGTGGGGCTGCACAACTTTTAGATCAGCTCAACTGCCACGTCCCATAGTGTGATCTTTTTTTTAAAAAAAATATTTATTTATTTATTTATTTTATTTTTGGCTGCGTCAGGTGTTAATTGCTGCACGTGGGATCTTTTTTGTGGTGCTTGGGCTTCTCTCTAGTTGTGGTGCACAGGCTCTGTAGTTGTGGTGCGTGGGCTCTCTAGTTGTGGCCCGCATGCTCATTAGTTGTGGCATGGGCTTAGTTGCCCTGCGGCATGTGGGATCTTAGTTCCCCAACCAGGGATCAAACCCACTGCATCCCCTGCATTGGAAGGCAGATTCTTAGCCACTGAACCACCAGGGAAGTCCCTCCTATGGTGTGATCTTGTGCACTAATGTAACTTCACTGTAGCTCAGTTTCCTCAAATGATAGTAATCATAGTTAGTTCTCACCCTATAGGGTTATTATAGGAGTAAAACATTTAATAGATGTGTTATTATATAATGTAATAATATCTACTAATGTACAATACTTCTAGGTTATAGAATAGTACATTTTATATAGCATATGTGTGATTATATAGGCACTATACTATAATTTAGAATACAGTCTACAATATATACAGAACCATTTCTTAAATATAACACACTGTAGTGCAAGCTATGATTATTATCTAAACTTCAGTTCCCTCATTAATAGAATAAGGATGTTGGTAATAAGAAATATACATTTGGTCTTTGTCCCTAGTTCCTGACACAGAGTTTCTAAAATCCTTGATACTTCCTGAGTGATATGCATGAGAGAGTATATTTTTTAATTCAAATAAGCCCCTTTCAACCATACCTGAGTTTATACTTATTTGAACTTATTTGAACTCAAGTTGGGCTCCTGGGTAGCTTCAGGATGGGGACTGGTTGCCACAGGAACCAATAGTTGTGATGAGAGGGTTGGAACTTTCAGCCCCACTGCCCAACCTCTCAGGAGGTGAGAGGGACTGGAGATTGAGTTCCGTCACCACCGGCCAATGATTTAATCAACCATGCCTATGTGACGGAGTCTCCATAAAAAATACCCCTAAATGGTGGGGTTCAGAGAGCTTACAGGTTGGTGAGCCTATGGAGGTACTAGGAGGGTGGTGTGCTTGGAGAGGACATGGAAACTCACCTCCACCCCATACCTTGTCCTATGTGTCTCTTCCATTTGGTTGTTACTGTTATATCCTTTATAAAAAACTAGTAACTACTTTCCTAAGTTCTGTGAGTCATTCTAGAAAATTATCTACCTTTTTTTTTTATTTTATTGAAGTATAGTTCATTTACAATGTTGTGTGAATTTCTACTATACATCAAAGTGATTCAGTTATACATATATATGTATATATATATTTTTATATTCTTTTCCATTATGATTTATCACAGGTTATTGAATATAGTTTCCTGTGCTATACAGTAGCACCTTGTTGTTTATCCATTCTGTATGTAATAATTTGCATCTCTAGCAAATTATTGAAACTGAGTTGGGGAGTGGGCATGGTAACCCTTGCATTTATAGCTGGTTGGTCAGAAGTACCCGTGACAACCTGGACATCTGATTGGCATATGTAGTGGGGTCAGTCTTGTGGGACTGAGCCTTTAACTTGTGAGATTTGACACTAATTCTGGGTAGATAGTATAAGAATTGAGTTGTAGCACGCCCAATTAGAGTCCAGACATTTGCAGAATCAGTTGTTGGGTAGAAGAAACCCCCACACATTTTGTGTCATGAGTGTGAGCAAAAACAGTTCAGAGGGTTAAATAGGGTGATATCAGCAAAATGTTTTGCATAGTCCTGGCGCAAGATTTTCAGTGTTGATTACCTTGAAATTGCTGAGGAAAAAGAAATTGAGTCCTTTTAAACTAATGCATATAATCAAACAGAAATTGATTGTGTACTTACTATTTGCAAAACTTGGTTCTGACCCCTGCGAGAAGAAGATGAGGAGGCAACCATGTGTAAGATGGACTTTGAATGTGCTTTTATTTTTTTTTAATATATGTCTACTTCTTTATTATGCAGTATTTTTTTTGGAATGTGCTTTTATTTTTTTATAAATTTATTTATTTATTTTTGGTTGCGTTGGGTCTTCATTGCTGTGCATGGGCTTTCTCTAGTTGTGGCGAGTCGGGGGCTACTCTTCATTGCAGTGGGAGGGCTTCTCATTGCAGTGGCTTCTCTCGTTGGGGAGCACAGGCTCTAGGTGCGTGGGCTTCAATAGTTGTGGCTCGCGGGCTCTAGAGCGCAGGCTCAGTAGTTGTGGCACACGGGCTTAGTTGCTCCGCGGCATGTGGGATCTTCCCGGATCAGGGTTAGAACCTGTGTCCCCTGCATTGGCAGGCGGATTCTTAACCATTGCGCCACCAGGGAAGCCCTGAATGCGCTTTTAATAGTTAGAAATAAAGGAAACTAGTAACACAACATTGTCAATCAAATATATGCCAATAAAAAATTTTTATAAAAAGTCATTGGCACACCTACTTCAAAAAAGAAAGAAAGAAAGGAAACTAGAGAAAATTGGGGGAGCATGACAGTCTGACCATTAACTTCTTCCTTCTCTTCCTCATTTCCTCTGGGTTATTCCAGGGGTGTCCAAGGTTCAACCTTTCCGAGGTATGCCGTGGAGTGTGTTTGTGATAGAGGTGAAAGTTGGGCAGTGTTGGAGGGAGGGGATTGTAGGGCCATGGTTCTCCCATGGTGCCCTGGAGACACGGGCCATGCAGGCAAAACTTTGTCTCAGTGAGCTTGGGCTGCTGTAACAAGGTACCACAGACCCGGCAGCTTCAACAACAGAAATTATATCTCACAATTCTGCATGCTACAAGTCTGAGATCAGGGTGCCGGCAAGTTAGGTTTCATTCTGAGGCTTCTTGTCTTGACTTGTAGGTGACTGGATCTTGCAGTGTGCTCCATTACCTCTTCTCTGAGCTCAGAGAAAGAGGTGTTGTCTTTTTGGTGTGTGGGAAGAGGGCCATGGGGAGCTGGGGCACTTTTGGTTGTTCTTCCTTTTGCTATATAAGTAATCAAGTGTCTGAACCTAAAAGTGGTTCCTTGTATCTTTATCAGCTAAATCAGTCCAACAGATCCAAAAGAGGACCCCTAGGACATGTTGGGCTGTGTGGATGGGCATTTCCAGTTGTCAGGACTGAGGAACACACTAGCATTTAGTGAGGCCAGGGGCTGCCTCGAGGAAGATTATGCTTCTTTTTTTTTTTTAATTTTATTGAAGGGTAGTTGATTTACAATGTTGTGTTAATTTCTGCTATATAGCAAAGTGATTCAGATATATATATATATATCCTTTTTCGTATTCTTTTCCATTATGGTTTATCATAGGTATTGAATATAGTTCCCTGTGCTATACAGTAGGACCTTGTTGTTTATCCATCCTATATATAATAGTTTGCATCTGCTAGATTATGCTTTTTTTTTTTTGGCTGCATTTGGTCTTCATTGCTGCACACAGGCTTTCTCTAGTTGTGGTGAGCGGGGGCTACTTTTCTTTGCAGTGTGTGAGCTTCTCATTGCAGTGGCTTCTTTTGCTGCAAAGCACAGGCTCTAGGCGTGCGGGCTTCAGTAATTGTGGTGCATGAGTTCAGTAGTTGTGGCTCGCGGACTCTAGAGCACAGGCTCCATAGTTGTGGCACACAGGCTCAGTAGTTGTGGCTCACGGGCTCTAGAGCACAGTGTTCTTTTATAAAGGAAGGATATTAAACTGGATGATATCTAATATCTTTTTATTTCTAAACAATTGAAAGAGACTCGCCTGCAGGTTTACAAGAGCCTTTCTTGTGAAAGGGTTTTGATGAAGGGTGGACAGAAGGGCATTTGGTTAACTTAAGTGAGGTGGAGGGGAGGCGCCCCGTGAAGGTGAGTGCTTCACAGTGTCGGTCTCTTGGTTACAAAGAGGGGGAGGTTCCTGCTTCTGGTTTTGCACAGGTGTCAGCCAAACATTTCTCCCCCACCTCCTGTAAGTAACTATATTAATGTTCATCTAGAAAAACAACATCTTTCCCCAGTATCCAGTCATTCGCCTCTCTCCTGGAAATTTCAACACCTTGCACACTCTTTCCTTCGGTGACTAGCTATCTCCTTTCTCTGGTCCTCTGCACTCTCTTCTAGTCCTTGCTTTTCTTTCTTTGTCTCCTTAACCTGGGAAGGAGGGTGGAAGGTTGAGTGCTACTAACACCCATGACCAGCAGAGGGTAGCAGAGAGTAGCAGAAGCAAATTTGCGGGGATTCTCCCACCCTAGTTAAGCAATGAGGTCAGTTGTTGGGGGCTGCAGGCCAGGCCAGGCCAGGTGGCCGGTTTTGCTTAGAGTCCTAAAGAGGAGAGGAGAGGCCAGGCCTAAGAAGTGTTGAGACCCCCGCGGCCCAAGATGCAGCTGGAGCCAGTTTCTGGAAAGGAGAAATGCCCAGAATGTGGGCAGGAAACGCATTGTGACAGCAGTTCCATTTTTTTGGTTTGTTTAGAGAATCCCAGTACATTAAAAAAAAAAAAAAAAGGAGAAGTGACAAAGCAGGATTACGAAATTGTGGTGTGTTTTATTTATTTATTTTTAAAATATTTTTTTATTTTTGGCTGCGTTGGGTCTTCGTTTCTGCGCGTGGGCTTTTTCTAGTTGCGGCAAGCAACTACTCTTCCCTGCTGTACGTGGCCTTCTCATTCTCTTGTTGGGGAGCACGGGCTATAGGTGCGTGAGCTTCAGTATTTGTGGCACGCGGGCTTAATTGCTCCACGGTATGTGGGATCTTCCTGGACGAGAGCTCGAACCCGTGTCCCCTGCAGTGGCAGGCAGATTCTTAACCACTGCACCAGCAGGGAAGTCCCTGTGGTGTGTTTTAAATGTTTACCTTGAGTAAACCTCCCATTTACAGAAAACTGAAGGTCCAGTGCAATGATAGGTTATTTATTTTTATTTAAAAAATGTAAAAATATCAATTATTTATTTATTAAAAATTAAGTTACACTTGACATACAATATTGTATTAGTTTCAGATGTGTAACATAGTGGTTTAATATTTTTATACATTATGCAATAATCACACTAAGTCCAGTTACCGTCGGTCACCATTGAAGTTATTATAATATTGACTATATTCCCTATTCTGAATATTACATCCCATGATTTATTTATTTTTTTAATTAAAAAATTTTTAATTATTTATTTGTTTGGCCACACCACGCAGCATGTGGGATTCCCTACCAGGGGTCGAACACATGTGCCCACTGCAGTGGAAGTGCAGAATCTTAACCACTGGACTGCCAGGGAAGTCCCGATTTATTTATTTTGTAACCGGAAGTTTGTGCTTCTTAATGACCTTCACTTATTTCACTCCCCCTGCAACTATTAGTTTTTCCTCTATCTGTGAATTTATTCTTGTTTTGTTTTTTAAATTCCACATATAAGTGAAATATGGTATTTGTCTTTCTTTGTCTGACTTATCTTACTTAGCATAATACACTCTAGGTCCGTCCATGTTGTCACAAATGGCAAGATTTCATTCTTTTTTATGACTAATATTTTATATATATATACATGTATATATACATGTATATATATATACACACACCACGTCTTCTTTATCTGTTCATCTGTTCATGGATGCTTAGGTTGCTTCCATATCTTGAAACCTGCAATGAACATAATGATACATTTATCTCTTTGAATTAATGTCTTTGTTTTCTTAGAATAAATACCCAGAGGTGGAATTGTTGGATTGTATGGTAGTTCTATTTTTAATTTTTTGAGGAACCTCTATGCTATTTTCCACAGTGGCTGAACCAATTTACATTCCCACCAATGGTGCCTGAGGGTTCCCTTTTATCCACGTCCTCACCAACAATTGTTGTTTCTGTCTTTTTGATATATGGCCATTCTGACAAGTGTGAAGTGATATCATGTGGTTTTTTTTTTTTACTTATTTAATATTTATTTGTTTATTTTATTTATTTTTGGCTGTGTCAGGTCTTACTTTTGGCACATGGGATCTTCACTGAGGCATGTGGGATCTTTCGTTGCGGCGCATGGGCTTCTCTCTAGGTGTCGAGTGTGGGTTTTCTCTCTCTAGTTGTGGCGTGCAGGCTCCAGGGCGTGTGGGCTCTGTAGTTTAAGGCACGGGGGCTGTAGCTGAGGTGCACAAACTCAGTAGTTGTGGTGCGTGGGCTTAGTTGCCCTGCGGCATGTGGGATCTTAGTTTCCTGACCAGGGATCGAACCTACGTCCTCTGCATTGTAAGGCGGATTCTTTACCACTGGGCCACAAGAGAAGTCCCCTCATTGTGGTTTTGATTTGCATTTCCCTGATGATTAGTGATATTGAGCATTTTTCATGTGCCTGCTGGCCACCTGTATATCTTTGGGAAAATGTTCAGGTCCTCTGCCCATTTTTTAATTGATTTTTTTTTATATTGAGTTGTATGAACTCTTTCTATAGTTTGGATATCAACCCTTACTGGATATATTATTTACAAATATGATAGGTTTATTTTGTGCACAAAAAGAAAGAAATATCTGACATGGTGCAAAATTTTGAAGGTTTTCTTTTCTTTAGCACAAAGATCTCACTCTGGGACTTTAGATGAACTGGATTATATTATACCATTAGGAGCCTGAGCAACAGCTGTTGTTAAATAATTATTCTGACACTTGCTAAAATGGTAAGGAAGACTTTACATAGGACTATTGCAATAGAGGAGAGAGATTGGGCTCAACTCCAAATACAGTTGCTTTCAAATATTTTACTTATCTTATTCATATATTTTAATGTGGACATTTAAAATGTGTAAATCTTTTAGACAATTCATTGTTTTCTAGGTGTTTTCACCTGTTATTTCTGAACTTCTATAAACCATTTTCCTCTAGAGGTGGGGTGACTAATGTTTTTCTCTCTCTCCTTCCTTCCTTCCTTCCTTCCTTTCTTCCTTCCTCTCTCTTTCTCCCTTCTTCACATCTTATCTATTTTTTAATTTATAATTGAAGTATAATTAACATACAATGTTATATCAGTTTCAGGTATATGACATAGTGATATGACATTTATCTACATTATGAGATGATTAACACTGTAAGTCAAGTTACTATCTGTCACCATTTAAAGTTATTGTAATATTATCACTATATTCCCTATTCTGATATTATATCTCTATGAATTATTTATTTTATATCTGGAAGTTTGTGCCTCTTAATCCCCTTGGTCTATTTCACTCTCCCCCCAACCCCACAATCATCAGTTTGTTCTCTGTATCTATGAATCTATTCTCATTTTGTTTTGTATTTTAGATTCCACATAAGTGGAATCATATAAGTGAAATCATATGGTATGTGTCTTTTTCTGTCTGACTTATTTTACTTAGCATAATACCTTCAGGTCCATCCATATTATCTTTAAAATTTTTTTTAATTTTTATTGGGGTATAGTTGCTTTACAATGTTGTGTTAGTTGCTGCTGTATAATGAAGTGAATCAGCTATATGTATACATATATCCCCTCCCTCTTGGACCTCTCTCCCACCCCACCCCATCCATCTAGGTCACCACATAGCACTGAGCTGGGCTCCCTGTGCTATACAGCACATTCCCACTAGCTATCTGTTTTACACATGGTAGTGTATATATGTCAATCCGAATCTCCCAGTTCATCCACCCTTCTCCCCCCCAAGTTCACACATCCGTTTTCTACATCTGCATCTCTATTCCTGCCCTGCAAATAGGTTCATCTGTACATTTTTCTAGATTCCACATATATGCATTAACATACAATATTTGTTTTTCTCTTTCTGACTTACTTCACTCTGTATGACAGACTCTAGGTCCATCCACTTCTCTACAAATGACCCAGTTTCATTCCTTTTTATGGCTGAGTAATATTCCATTGTATATATGTACCATATCTTTTTTATCCATTCATCTGTCAGTGGACAGTTAGGTTGTTTCCATGTCCTGGCTATTGTAAGTACTGCTGCAATGAACATTGGGGTGCATGTGTCTTTTTGAATTATAGTTTTCTCAGGATATATGCCCAGTAGTGGGATTGCTGGGTCATATGGTAGTTCTAGTTTAAGTTTTTTAAAAAATATTTGTTTATTTATTTATTTTTGGCTGCATAGGGTCTTAGATGTGGCATGCAGGATCTTTCATTGAGCTGCATGGGCTTCTCTCTAGTTGTGGCAGGTGAGTTTCAGAGCACGTGGGCTCTGTAGTTGTGGCATGTGGGCTCCGTAGTTGTGGCACGCAGGCTTAGTTGCCCTGCAGCATGTGGAATCTTAGTTCCCCAACCAGGGATCAAACCTGTGCCCCCTGCATTGGAAGGCAGATTCTTAACCACTGGACCACTAGGGAAGTCCGTATTTTTAGTTCTTTAAGGAACCTCCGTACTGTTCTCCATAGTGGCTGTATCAATTTATATTCCCGCCAACAGTGCAAGAGGGTTCCCTTTTCTCCACACCCTCTCCAGCATTTGTTGTTTGTAGATTTTTTGATGATGGCTATTCTGATTTGTGTGAGGTGATACCTTGTACTTTTGATCTGCATTACTCTAATAATTAGTGATGTTGAGCAGCGTTTCATGTGCCTCTTGGCCATCTGTATGTCATCTTTGGAGAATGTCTACTTAGGTCTTCTGCCCATTTTTTGATTGGGTTGTTTGTTTTTTTGATATTGAGCTGCATGAGCTGTTTGTATATTTTGGAGATTAATCACTTGTCAGTTGCTTTGTTTGCAAATATTTTCTCACATTCTGTGGGCTGTCTTTTCATCTTGTTTATGGTTTTCTTTGCTGTACAAAAGATATTAAGTTTCATTAGGTCCCATCTGTTTATTTTTGTTTTTATTTTCATTACTGTAGGAGGTGGGTCAAAAAAAACTTGCTGTGATTTATGTCAAGGAGTGTTCTTCCTATGTTTTCCTCTAAGAGTTTTATGGTGTCCAGTCTTACATTTAGTTCTTTAATCCATTTTGAGTTTAATTTTGTGTATGGTGTTAGGGAGTGTTCTAATTTCATTCTTTTACATGTAGCTGTCCAGTTTTCCTGGCACTGCTATTGAAGAGACTGTCTTTTTTCCATTTTATGGGGTTTATCTCTGGGCTTTCTATCCTGTTCCATTGATCTATGTGTCTATTTTTATGCCAGTACCATACTGTCTTGATTACTGTAGCTTTGTAGTATTGTCTGATATCAGGGAGCCTGATTCCTCCAGCTCCATTTTTCTTTCTCAAGATTGCTTTGGCTATTCAGAGTCTTTTGTGTTTCCATATAAATTGTAATTTTTTTTGTTCTAATTCTGTGAAAAATGCCCTTGGTAATTTGATAGGGATTGCATTGAATCTGTAGATTGCTTTGGGTAGTATAGTCATTTTCACAGTATTGATTCTTCCAATCCAAGAACATGGTATATCTCTCTATCTGTTTGTGTCATCTTTGATTTCTTTCATCAGTATCTCATAGTTTTCTGAGTACAGATTTTTTTACCTCCTTAGGGAGGTTTATTCCTAGGTATTTTATTCTTTTTGTTGCACAGGTTAATGGGAGTGTTTCCTTAATTTCTCTTTCTGATCTTTCATTGTTAGTGTATAGGAATGCAAGAGATTTCTGTACATTAATTTTATATCCTGCAACTTTACCAAATTCATGGATTAGCTCTAGTAGTTTTCTGGTGGCATCTTTAGGATTTTCTATGTATAGTATCATGTCACCTGCAGACAGTGACAGTTTTACTTCTGCTTTTCCAATTTGGATTCCTTTTCTTTCTTTTTCTTCTCTGATTGCCGTGGCTAGGACTTCCAAAACTATGTTGAATAATACTGGTGAGAGTGGACATCCTTGTCTTGTTCCTGATCGTAGAGGAAATATTTTCAGTTTTTCACCATTGAGAATGATGTTTGCTGTGGATTTGTCATATAGGGCCTTTATTATGTTGAGCAAAGTTCCCTCTATGCCCACTTTCTGGAGAGTTTTTTTTTTTATCATAAATGGGTGTTGAACTTTGTCAAAAGCTTTTTCTACATCTATTGAGAGGATCATATGGTTTTTATTCTTCAGTTTGTTAATATGGTATATCCCATTGATTGATTTGCATACATTGAAGAATCCTTGCATCCCTGGGAAAAATCCCACTTGACCATGGTGTATGATCCTTTTAATGTGTTGCTGGATTCTGTTTCCTAGTATTCTGTTGAAGATTTTTGTTTCTCTGTTCATCAGTGAATTTGGTGTGTAATTTTCTTTTTTTGTGATTTTTTTTTTCTGGTTTGGTATCAGGGTGATTGTGGCCTCATCAAATGAGTTCAGGAATGTTCCTTCCTCTGCAATTTTTTGGAAGAGTTTGAGAAGGATGGGTGTTAGCTCTTCTCTAAATGTTTGATAGAATTTGCCTGTGAAGCCATCTGGTCATGGAATTTTGTTTGTTGGAAGATTTTTAAACACAGTTTCAATTTCAGTGCTTGTGATTGGTCTGTTCATATTTTCTGTTTCTTCCTGATTCAGTCTTGGCAGTTTGTGCATTTCTAAGAATTTGTCCATTTCTTCTAAAATGTTGTCCATTTTATTGGAATAGAGTTGCTTGTTGTAGTCTCTTATGATCCTATGTATTTCTGCAGTGTCAGTTGTAATTTCTCCTTTTTCATTTCTAATTTTATTGATTTGAATCCTCTCCCTTTTTTTCTTGATGTGTCTGGGTAAACGTTTATCAATTTTTTTTTAATCTTCTCAAAGAGCCAGGTTTTAGTTTCATTGATTTTTGCTATTGTTTTCTTCATTTTTTAAAATTTATTTCTGTTCTAATTTTTATGATTTATTTCCTTCTACTAACTTTGGGTTTTGTTTGTTCTTCTTTCTCTAGCTGGTTTAGGTGCAAGTTTAGGTTCTTTATTTGAAATTTTCTTGTGTCTTGCAGTAGGATTGAATTGCTGTAAACTTCCCTCTTAGAACTGCATTTGCTGCATCCCATAGGTTTGGATCATCCTGTTTTCACTGTCATTTGTTTCTATGTATTTTTTGATTTCCTCTTTGATATCTTCAGTGATCTCTTGGTTATTTAGTAGTGTATTGTTTAACCTCCATGTGTTGTGGTTTATCCAGTTTTTGTTCCTGTAATTTATTTTTAATCTCATAGCATTGTGGTCAGAAAAATGCTTGATACTATATCAATCTTCTTAAACTTACTGAGGCTTGATTTGTGACCCAAGATGTGATCTATCCTGGAGAACATTCTGCTGCACTTGAGAAGAAAGTATATTCTGCTGCTTTCAGATGAAATGTCCTATAAGTATCAGTTAAGTCTATCTGGTCTATTGTGTCATTTAAAGCTTATGTTTTCTTATTTATTTTCTTTCTGGATGATCTGTCCATTGGTGTAAGAGGGGTGTTAAAGTCCCCCACTATTATTGTGTTACTGTCAGTTTCCTCTTTTGTGGCTGTTAGCATTTACCTCATGTATTGAGGTGCTCCAATGTTGGGTGCATAAATATTTATAATTGTATGTCCTCTAGGATTGAATCCCTTGATCATTATGTAGTGTCCTTCCTTGTCTCTTGTAACAGTCTTTATTTTAAAGTCTATTTTGTCTGATATGAGAATTGCTACTCCACCTTTTTTTGATTTCCATTTAAATGGAATACTTTTTCCATCCCCTCACTTTCAGTGTGTATGTGTCTTTGGGTCTGAAGTGGGTCTCTTGTAGACAGCATATATATGGGTCTTGTTTTTGTATCCATTCAGACAGTCTATGTCTTTTGGTTGGAGCATTTAATCCCTTTACATTTAAGGTAATTATTGATATGTATATTCCTATCACCATTTTCTTAATTGCTTTGGGTTTTTTTTTTTTTGCATCTTTATTGGAGTATAATTGGTTTACAATGGTGTGTTAGTTTCTGTTTTATAACAAAGTGAATCAGTTATACATATACATATGTTCCCATATCTCTTCCCTCTTGCCTCCCTCCCACCTTCCCTATCCCACCCCTCTAGGTGGCACAAAGCACCGAGCTGATCTCCCTGTGCCATGCAGCTGCTTCCCACTAACTATCTATTTTATGTTTGGTAGTGTATATATGTCCACACCACTCTCTCGCTTTGTCACAGCTTACCCTTCCCCCTCCCCATATCCTCAAGTCCATTCTCTAGTAGGTCTGTATCTTTATTCCTGTCTTACCCCTAGGTTCTCTAAGGTCTTTTTCTTCTTCTTCTCTTGTATTTCCTGCCTAGAGAAGTTCCTTTAGCATTTGTTGTAAAGCTCGTTTTGTAGTGCTGAATTCTCTTAGCTTTTGCTTGTCTGTAACGCTTTTGATTTCTCCGTTGAATCTGAATGAGATCCTTGCTGGTTAGAATAATCTCGGTTGTAGGTTTTTCCCTTTCATCACTTTAAATATATCCTGCCACTCACTTCTGGCCTGCAGAGTTTCTGCTGAGAAACCTTATGGGGATTCCCTTGTATGTTATTTGTTGCTTTTCCCTTGCTGCTTTCAGTATTTTTTCTTTGAATTTAATTTTTGTTAGTTTGATTAGTATGTGTCTTGGCATGTTCCTCCTTGGGTTTATCCTGTATGGGACTCTGTGTGCTTCCTGGACGTTGGTGGCTATTTCCTTTCCTGTGTTTGGGAAATTTTCGACTATAATCTCTTCAAATATTTTCGTGGTCCCTTTCTCTTTCTCTCCTTCTGGAACCCCTATAATTTGAATGTTGGTGCGTTTTGTGTTGTCCCAGAGGTCTCTGAGATTGTCTTCAATTCTTTTCATTCTTTTTTTAATAAATTTATTTATTTATTTTTATTTTTGGTTGCATTGGGTCTTCATTGCTGTGTGTGGGCTTTCTCTAGTTGCAGTGAGTGGGGGCTAGTCTTCATTGTGGTGCACAGGCTTCTCATTGTGGTGGCTTCTCTTGTTGTGGAGCACAGGCTCTAGGCACACAGGCTTCAGTAGTTGCAACAGGCGGGCTCAGTAGTTGTGGCTTTCAGGCTGTAGAGCGCAGGCTCAGTAGATGTGGCACATGGGCTTAGTTGCTTCGTGGCAGGTGGGATCTTCCTGAACCAGGGCTCGAACCTGTGTCCCCTGCGTTGGCAGGCAGATTCTTAACCACTCTACCACCAGGGAAGCTCTCATTCTTTTTCCTTTATTCTGCTCCTTGGCAATTATTTCCATCATTGTGTCTTCTAGCCAACTTATTCATTCTTCTGCCTCAGTTATTCGTCTATGCATTCCTTCTAGTCTATGTTTCATTTTAGTTATTGTGTTGTGCATCACTGTTTGTTTGTTCTTTAGTTCTTCTAGGTCCTTGTTAAACATTTCTTGTATTTTCTCAGTCCGTCCCTCCATTCTATTTCTGAGATTTTGGATCATCCTTACTATCATTACTCTGTATTCTTTTTCAGGTAGGTTGCCCATTTCCTCGTTATTTATTTGGTCTTCTAGGTTTTTACCTTGCTCGTTCATCTGTAACATATTTTTTTGTCATCTCAGTTTTCTTGATGGGTGGACCTGTGTTCCTGTCTTGCTGGTTTTTGGCCTGAGACATCCAGCACTGGAGTTTACAGGCAGTTTGGTGGACCCAGGTCTTGGTGCCAAGATGAGGACATCCGGGAGACCTCACACCAATTAATAGTCTCTGGGACCTGAAGTTCTCTGTTAGACCAGTGGTTTGGACTTGACCCTCCCAACACAGGAACTCAGCCTCAACCCCTGGCCTGGGAACCAGGATGCCGTATGCCATGTAGTGAAAAAAAAAAGAAAAAAAAAAAAGGCAAGAAACAGAAAATAGCAGAACAGTAGCAAAGAGTAAAGAAATAAAATTAGAAAAAAATATATATTAGAAAAATTAACAATAGAAATGAAACAAAAACAAACCAAAACAGAACCACAACAGCAAAAATAATAATAATCATAAAGAAAGAAAATTAAAAAATAAAAATAAGAATAAAAATAAAAGATAAAAAATTCCCTGGTGCCTCCTCTATCAGTGTCCTTGCCCCCACAGTGAGCTGCAGCCTATCCCTGCCTCCCCAGTAGGCCTCCAAGACCTCTAGGTAGGTCTCTGGACCCACTGTGTCAGCCCCACCTCTGTGTGTGTTTCTCTCACCAGCACCTGTTCCTGGATCTGGCCCAGAGCACACATGCCTGCACAGGTCATATGGGGTGCAGGCCTCTAGAGGCATGCCCGCAAGGGCCGGCGCAGCTGCAGGGGGGGCAGTGCTCAGCCCACCTAGACCCCCGCAGACAGAGGAGGCCCTGTCTCGGGTGGCACACAGGCTGCCAAGACCTGCACAGCCAGAGGAGGCTTTGACAGAGGCAAGGCTCATGGCTGGGACCTGTGTGGCTAGAAGAGGCCTTGGCGGGGTAGGGGCTTGGGCCCAGGGACCCACATGACTGGGGGGGGGCCCAGAGGTTGGGGGTTCAGGCCTGGGAGCCCAGCAGGCTCACCAGGGCCTGAGTGGGTTGGGGAGATGCTGGCTGTGTTCCCCTCTGATCCTCCAATCCCCCTAAGGTCCCTCTGCATCCCTGCTGATCTCCTCGTCATGACTGGGCCCCTCCAAGCATGGGAACCTCTCCCCTCCCCCAGTCCCCACTCAGGGGTGCCAGTCATGTCCCACCTCCACCTTTCTTCCCCCCCTACCCTCCCATGTCCTACCTGGTAGTGCAGGGATTCCTCCTGTCCTCTTAGGTGTCCAAAATCCGCCAGCAGCACCTAGTAGGTGCCCTGGTTGTGAGGAGATGTGAACTCCACATCCTCCTACTCTGCCATCTTGGCTCCGCCCCTCCATGTTGTCTTAAATGGCAAGGTTTCATTCTTCTTTATGACTGAGTAATATTCCATTGTATGTACATACCACATCTTCTTTGTTCATTCATCTTTCAGTGGACACGTTGATCGCTTCCATAACTTGACTATTGTAAATAATGCTGCAATGAACATAAGGGTGCATAAATTTTTTTTAAGTTTCTGCTACTTATTATATTTATTAAAAATTCTGCTTTTATTTATACATGCACATGGTCTAAAGATTAAAATGTTATAAATAGAATACAGGGGAAGGCAAGCCTCCTTTTCATTCAGATCTCTAGTATCTGAATTTCTCCAGTCTTTCTTCCCAGAGGTGAACACTGTTGCCAATTTGTTATAACTCTTTCCAGAAATACAGATATATGATTGAATACCTCTTTCCTTGTTTTTACACAAATGAAAAGCATTTAAAAACGTTAATCATGAATACATACACACACGCTCAAGATTTTTTCATAAATATATTTTCAAAAATAACTCAATAGTTCTTTCCCAGTCTTTTTCAAGACTGAATATTTTTTGGTTGTACCAAAATTGATTTATACATTCCCCTAAATCAGTGTGACTGAAAATGCCAGTCCATGAGATAAGGAGGCTAATCAAAACGAAAACCAACATATTACCTTCTTCTTTGTGGCAGTCTTGCAATGTGCTGAGTTATGTAATAATATAGATGCTGGCACAAGTTTCTCATCTTGTCACACAGTGGCTACAAAACAGTTTCCAGGCTGACCCTCACCTGTGCTAGTACCACCCAGATATCAGGTTGTTACCAGTCTTGAAATATCACAAACAATACTTCCATGGAAATCTTTGTATACATTATATATTTTTCAAATACATTATAAATACATATGTAGGATTAATTCTTAGAAATAAAAATGTTGGCCTAGTGGATATGTTTATTAAAAATGTCAGTAGCGGGACTTCCCTGGTGGCGCAGTGGTTGAGAGTCCGCCTGCCGATGCAGGGGACGAGGGTTCGTGCCCCGGTCCGGGAGGATCCCACATGCCGCGGAGCGGCTGGGCCCGTGAGCCATGGCCGCTGAGCCTGTGCGTCCGGAGCCTGTGCTCCGCAGTGGGAGAGGCCACAACAGTGAGAGGCCCGCGTATCGCAAAAAAAAAAAAAAAAATGTCAGTAGCTATTTGTCAAATTGTGGAAAGTTACAGAAGTTTATACTCTCAAATGTATGATGGTGGTTATTTCCCCATATTCTTGCCAACACTGTGTTTACCACATATTTTAACCTTCATTTTTCTGAAATATAAAAAATATGATCTTTTGTTTTCATTTCTAATTATTTAATTATCAGTACAATTAAGTATATTTAAAAATATTTTTAACAAGCCATTTGAATATTTGTCTTTTCTATGAACTATATGTTTAAATTCTTTGTCTATTTGGTTTTCTACTGGAATGTTAATTTTCATTGAGTTGATCTATAAGAACATTTTATATAGTTAAAAACTGACTCTTCATTGCTGATATTATTTTTCAACATTGCCTTTTTTACTGCCATTAAAAATGTCTATCTTTTACATGATTACCAGTATTGTATGGATTTGGGGTTACATATAATAATTTAAAGGCACTTACTAATGCAAGATTATGAAAATAATCTTCTTTTGCTTACTTCCAGTATTTTTATATATATTTAAATTTTCTTCTATATGACAACGAATGTTATGGGGCAGAAGAAACTACCACCCATAGTGTGGGCAGAGAGAGATGAGATTAAAAAAGAACACATTAAGACGAAAGAGCTTAGAAGTCAACCTGCCTTCCCCACAGAACATCAGCATCCAAAGGTCAACTGCTAATGTAGAAGATTGGTAGGTTCTTCTCTGGAGAAACTGGATGCATCTAGAGAAAATATCTCCTCCTTCCTAAATTTGGAGTCTCCCCAATAAAATTCATAGTTCCATACTCAACTCCACAAGAGAAGTTCCCCATCCCCAGTTTATGAGCCTCATCCATGCCTTCAAACACTTAATCTACTATTTTAGTGCCTCACTGTTAAATAGAACACATAATGAAGGATCTAGAGACATTTAAGGAAAAGTTGCAAGATGAGAGGACAATATGTGAGGAAACAATGCAGAGGAAAAATCAAACTAAAAGAAAAAATTTAACAATATACTTATAGGTAAACAAGAACAAGATATTGTAAAGTAAAATAATCTGATAGCTAGAACTCTTGGAATTTAAAATTTTGAGTCAAAATTAATAAGAATATAGAAGGGCTGGAAGTTAAAATGAATAGAATCTATTAGAAGATAGATTTAAATAATGAACAGTTGTAAGAGCTTGGGTCGTCAACCAGAAAGATAAAAAATTCAACTGTTAGGATTTATAGAAAAAGAAAACAGAAGACAGAAGGGAGGGAATAATCAAAGAAATACAAGAGGTTTTTCCAGAACTGGTTGGCATTCAGTTTCAAATTGAAATTGCTCCTTGGCTATCCATGCATAAAACACTCACATTATTTTGGAATTTTAGAACCAGGGAAGAAATCATCTTATAAGCATCCAGAGAAAAGAAGAAGATGAACAAAGGGAAAGAAATCTCATATAAAGCAATAAGAATATAAATGTTATTATGTTTCTTAAAAGCAACATTTGGTGCCAGAAGCATTATCAACCTAAATTTTTAACCCAGATAAACTGTTAGTCAAGTGTGAGTACAAAACATAAACACTGTCCAGGATGAAGGGCTCAGAATATTTATCTGATGGTTTCTTTCTCAGGAAGCTACTTGCTTCTGCCAATCAAGGGAAAAAATCAAGAAAGAGAAATGTATGGGATCCTGGAAATGATGGCTCCAACTCGGGTGACTGGCAAGGAAAAGTTCTAGATGGTGACCTTGTAGACCTACGGAAAAACCTGTCCAGGCCGTGTCAGGAGCATTGAGGACCTGAAGGACAGTCTTTAGGAAAAAAAAAAAAAAAAAAAGGAGACTCATAGAATTGATGATTTGATAGATTATGTATTGGAGTGTCCAGATATACAAAAATTTATGCAAAAATTATGAAAAAATAGAGGCATATTATTCTCATATTAACTATGAGAAAAAAAGTGCAAGGAGATACTCTTGGTTCAGTCCTTGGCTTTACAGTGAAGAACATGAGCAAAGCCAGCAATTTGTAAACACTGAATGGTTTAACTTAAACTAGTGATAAACTATACACTAAGTCCCCTACATATGAACCTACAAGTTGCGAATTTTCAAAGATGTGAATGTGTGTTCACGTGTCCAATCACGTAAGTTAGTTCACATGTCTGGCATACATTGTCACATGTGTGCATCCTCTACAAGTGGTTGTGCTTTTGTGTACTTTACCATACAGTACTGTATAGATTATAGTAATGCAGTATCTTTATTTCAAGCTCAGGATGTCCGGAAGCAAGCGTAAAAGCACCAGTGATGTAGCTGGTACTGCTAAGAAGCGCCAAGGGATAAAACTGTAAAACAAAAGTGAAAATAATTGAGAGAGTGCAGCGAGGCGAAAAGATGGTAGACATCACTCGTTCTTATGACGTGAATCAGTCAACCATCGGCACAACTCTAAAGAACAAGGAAAAGCTCATAGAACGTGTGACGTCTGCTGTGCTGATGATGTTGATAGTAATATTGAAGAACCATGGAAAAGTGATGGAGGAGATGGAGAAACTTCTCAGTATGTGGATGCAGGATCATCATCAGTGTCAAGTCCCACTCAGCTTAATGCTGATTCAAGAGAAAATAAAAGCCTTCATGAAGCCTTGAAGAAGAAACACAGTGAAGAATCAGAGGGCCATTCTTTTAATGCCAGCCATGGCTGGTTTCATTGGTTCAAGGCTAGAGCCAACCTTCACAACGTAAAAGTAAGTGGTGAGGCAGTGAGTGCAGATACAGTAGCTGCCTGGGAATTTCCTGAAGTGCTTCAAGAAATTATTGATGAAGGTGCATATTTACCCAAGCAGGTTTTTAACTTGGATGAGACAGGATTGTACTGGAAGAAGATGCCACACTGAAGTTACATCAGTAAGGAGGACAAGTTGATGCCAGGCTATAAAGGCAGCAAAGGATAGGCTAACTCTGTTGTTTGGTGACAATGCTTCCGGCGATATGAAACTGAAGCCTCTCTAAGTTTATCATTCAGAGAACCCAAAAGCCCTTAAAAACATAGCCAAGGGCTCTCTTCCTGTTGTGCAGAAGAGTAACCCCAAAGCCTGGGTTACACAGACAATTTTCTAAGACTGGTTTTTCTACTACTTTGTCCAGGGGGTAGAGAAATATTGCTTGGAGAAGGACATCCCATTCAACATTGTTTTGCTGCTTGACGATATCCCCCATTCATAGACAACTTTCATCCTAACATCAAAGTAGTGCATCTGCCCCTGAATCGTCGCTCATCTAACCTATGGACCAGGGAGTTACAGCAACTTTCAAGAAATATTATTTACATCACGCTTTTTGTCAGGCCGTAAAGGTGAGTGATGAATCGGGAACAACCTTGTGACGATTTTGGAAGGACTATAACATCTTCAAGGCCATAAAAAACATTGACTTTGCTTGATGTGAGTTTACAGCCATCACCGTGAATGGGGTTTGGAAGAACGTTTGCCTGCAGTTTGTTCATGATTTTCGTGGATTTGAGAAGGTGGATGAGGAGTCCAAAGAGGTCTTCAGAAACTTAGTGACCCTCAGCGAGTAGCTGGAGCTAGATCTGCAAGAGGATGACTTCACTGAACTCCTTGCTGTGCAACACAAGGAGCTTACTAATGAAGACCCGGTGGAATTGGAGGCCCAGAGAAAGGATGAAGAGAGACAAGAGGAAGAAGTAACTGAAGAACTGAAGAGATTCATGACGCAGGAAATGGCAAGGGGATTTTCTTTATTTGAGGAGGCACTGGTGGTTTTTGAGGCACAGGACCCGAACATAGAACGGTACACAAAGGTTGCAGCAGCCGTTCAGAATGCAATCCAGTGCTACCGTGTCATCTATGATGAGAAAAAATGAGCTACTACCCAGACATCACTGGATTGTTTTTTCAAGAGGGAAGATAGAATTGAATCCAGCAAGGAACCAGAACCTGTGCCATCAGCGTCAGGCGTGAGTGAAATTGTAGCTCGTCCTCCCTCTCCTATTGCTGACGATCCTTCAGCTCTACCATCTCCCACCTCCTCTCCCTTCACCAGTCAATAACTCTTCTTGTCTGTTTACTCGATGCCAGCCCCTGTATGCCAGCTGTTGTACTGTACTGCTGTACTTTTCAAGGTACTGTACTGTAAGATTAAAAATGTTTTCTTTGTTTTTTGTGTTTGTTTTTTTATGTATTATTTGTGTGAAAAGTATTATAAACCTATTATAGTACAATATTATATAGCCGATTGTGTTAGTTGGGTACCTAGGCTAACTTTGATAGACTTACAAACAAATTGGACTTATGAACATGCTCTTGGAAAGGAACTCGTTCATATGTAAGGGATTTACTGTATTGGGAGAACAGAAGGAAGGGAAGTGAAGAGAAGGTGTTAAAAAACGAAATCTGCAACTGTCATAAAAGGAAGTGAACAATGTCTAAAACTGAAAAATCAAGAAATTAGCAGTGTAAGCAAATTTAAAACCATAAACATAAAAAAAAGAACCAAAAACCTTAAAAGTAGGTGCTTCTGAGAGTGGAATAGGATGGAGAGGGTAGTTGTTTCTCTAAGATTTTCACTTGGAGGCATATGACACAAAGCCCAAATCATGGTGACTTAAACAAGGCTTTGCTGTAGTTGTTTGCTTTCTATTCAGAGGAAGGGGACTGGCTCATGATGTCATTGAGGTCCCAGATTCTTTTACTCTTTCTGTGCAGTCTTTCTTAGCATGTGGCTTTTGTTCTTATAGATTCAAGATGGCTTTTGTACCTCAGGTTCTGCAGCTGCATACCAGGCAGGTAGAAGGACAAATTCTAAAAGATACATTCCAACTGTCTTCTTTTTTTTAAAAAAAATAAGAGCTTTTAAAAAAATAATAGTTGTGTTGATATATGATTATTCATATACTATACAATCTAACTATTTAAAGTATGCAATTCAAAGTTTCTTAGTATATTCATGTAGTTGTGCAACCATCACAGTTAATTTTAGAACATTTTCATCACCACAGAAAGAAACCTTGTTTCCATTTGAACTCACATTCCATTTCCTCCCAAATCCTCAGCCCTAGGCAACCATGAACATACATTCTGTCTGTATAGATTTGCCTATTATAGACATTTTATATAAATGGAATTGTACAATATATGGTCTTTTGTGAGTAGCTTCTTTCACATAATATGTGTTTTAGGTTCATCCATGTAATTGCATATATCAGTCGTTGGTTACTTTTTATTGCTGAATAATATTTCACTGGGTAAACATGCCACATTTTGTTTGTCCACTCATCAGCTGAACATTTGGGTTGTTTCCACTTTTTGGCTATTATAAATAGTGTTGATATGAACATCCATATGAAAGTTACTGGCATGGAAACTCTACCCTATGAGTAAGTTGGTGCAAAGGTCATTGGCAAATACTCTCAGTTTTCCATGGGTGAAGGGTAAAGCTAGGATTTTACCCTCTGTAACTTGGAGTTGGAGGGGATGAGAAATATTGGCTTCTTGTCCTTTCTGGTGATAGCCCTTGATTGACGGATGAGGTTAAAGGGTCACTATTTTCTTGGCCTCACTCATCCAGATTGAAGCTTTCCTCCTGCTGAGGGAGTGGGTAGGGGATGCAGATAGGAAGGGAAAGAAGGGGCTGGTTGCAGCTCAAGGGCCACAGATTCTCACTGTTCCTGTAGAGTTTAGTAGATTTTCTTTAGTAAACACTTCATTTGCTGTCTACCTTTAGGACAATTTCCTGACACTTTAAACGGTTGTTATTTTTACAGTTTTCACCAGTTGTTGTTATTTTGCTTGGGAATGGGTCCATAGGGCTCTTCACATTGCCATTCCAGAAGTGAAACTTATACTAGAGCTTTCGTAAAAGAGCAACTCAGTGACTTCTGCTAATATCTCATTGGCTAGTATTGTGACAATGGCCACTCATGTCTGTGAGGGAGGCTGGGAATAAGCCACTTAACTAGACACATAAGCACCCCATGTAGGGCTGGTGGAAAATGGGGTTTAACCAGTGCTATTGTCACAGAAGTGTTGAACTACTATGTGGTTTTTGAAATAAAGTATTTTGATAAAAGTTAATTTCTAGAATGTGAAAACAAATTCACTGCCCATGAACATCAGTTTACAACATCTTCTTTTTTCATTCCATGATTGGCTTCAGTTTGTACTCTAGTAGGTTTGTTTTTTATTTTATTTTTTCTCTTTTCCAAAAAGCAGGCATGGAAATGGTACTTTAAAAAAATTAACTTATTTTTTTGTTTTTATTTTTGGCTGTGTTGGGTCATTGTTGCTGTGCACGGGCTTTCTCTAGTTGCGGCAAGCGGGGGCTACTCTTTGTTGAGATGTGTGGGCTTCTCATTGCAGTGGCTTCTCTCGTTGCAAAGCACGGGCTCTAGGTGCGTGGTCTTCAGGAGTTGTGGCACATGGGCTCAGTAGTTGTGGCTTGTGGACCCTTGAGCGCAGGCTCAGTAGCTGTGGCACACGGGCTTAGTTGCTCCGCGGCATGTGGGATCTTCCCGGGCCAGGGCTTGAAACCCGTGTCCCTTACATTGGCAAGCAGATTCTTAACTACTGCACCACCAGGGAAGCCCTGGAAAAGATACTTTAAAAGTTCTTATCTGTTTAAAAATGTTTCTCTTGGGACTTCCCTGGCTGTCCAGTGTTTAAGACTTCGCCTTCCAATGCAGGGGGTGTGGGTTTGATCCCTGATCGGGGAGCTAAGATCCCACATGCCTTGTAGCCAAAAAGCCAAAACGTAACACAGAAGCAATATTGTAACAAATTCAACAAAGACTTTAAAAATGGTCCACGTCAGGGCTTCTGTGGTGGCGCAGTGGTTAAGAATCCGCCTGCCAATGCAGGGGACACGGGGTCGAGCCCTGGTCTGGGAAGATCCTACATACTGCAGAGCAACTAAGCCCGTGCACTGCAACTACTGAGCCTGCACTCTAGAGCCTGCTGTGCCACAACTACTGAGCCTGCGTGCCACAACTACTGAAGCTTGTACGCCTAGAGCCCGTGCTCAGCAACAAGAGAAGCCACCGCAATGATAAGCCCGTGCACTTCAATGAAGAGTAGCCCCCGCTCAATGCAACTAAAGAAAGCCCACACGCAGCAACAAAGACCCAATGCAGCCTAAATAAATAAGTTTATATAAAAAAAAAAAAAATGGTCCATGTCAAAAAAATCTTTTAAAAAATATGTTTCTCTTGACTATTTGCTTAAAAGAATGTTGGCTCTATATACAATTCTTAAGCCAAACTTTGCTTTAAGATTTTGATTAAATATTGCTGAGATTTTGATCAAAAGTTTGTGGGCAGCTTAATTGCTATCCTTTTTTTTTTTCTTTTTTTTGTGGTACACAGGCCTCTCACTGTTGTGGCCTCTCCTGTTGCGGAGCACAGGCTCCAGACTCGCAGGCTCAGTGGCCATGGCTCACGGGCCCAGCTGCTCCACGGCATGTGGGATCTTCTCAGACTGGGGCACGAACCCGCATCCCCTGCATCGGCAGGCGGACTCTCGACCACTGCGCCACCAGGGAAGCCCTTAATTGCTATTCTTAATAAATGCTTTTACCTGCTTATTTTTGTCCATAGGATTATTTTTCAGTCTTTGAAAGGTATGCCCAAATGTTGCACATTCTAAATCAGTTTTCCCTGTGACACACTGTGCCTTTTCAATTGGTAAATTCAAGCATTTCTTTATTTTAGGAAGTTTTCTTTAAGTCTTTGATATTTTTTCCTATTTCATTTGCTCTTATCTTCAGGGACAAAATTTATGTATATGTTGGATCTCCTTTGTCTTATATACCGTTCCTTTGGCTTTAAAATTCTCTTAAACACTTTGTCCTTTCTTCTTTCTTTTTCTCAATTTCTCAAGCATGTTCTCCATGCTTGAATGATTTAGCAGGTTCTATCTTTCTTTTCTGCTGCTCTTATGGTGATCTTCATTTCTGCAAGGCTTTCCCCTTTCCATTTGACCTGAGTTTGTCGGCTCATCGTTTTATCTCCCTTTCTTCATGTTGTCCAACCCTTTATGCCTGTTCTTCAGACTCTTATGTGTAATAGATACTGCTTTTGGTAAATTAAATGATTTCATGGAGAACTAGGGGCTCTTTTTTTAAAAAAAAGTATTGAATTATAGTTGATTTACAATATCGTGTTAGTTTCAGGTGTACAGCAAAGTGATTCATTTATACATATATGTATATTCTTTTTCAGATTCTTTTTTATTATAGGTTATTACAAGATATTGGATATAATTCCCTGTGCTATGCAATAAATCCTTGTTTTTTATCTATTTTATACATAGTTGTGTGTATTTGTTAATCCCAAACTCTTAATTTATCCTTCTCCCCCCTTTCCCCTTTGGTAACCATAATTTTGTTTTCTATGCCAATGAGTCTGTTTCTGTTATGTAAATAACTTTATTTATATTATTTTTTAGATTCCACATATAAAATGATATCATATATTTGTCTTTTCTGTCTGGCTTACTTCACTTAGTATGATAATCTCTAGGTCCATCCATGTTGCTGCAAATGGCATTATTTCATTTTATTTTATGGCTAATATTCCAGCGTATATATGTACCACATCTTTATCCACTCATCTGTTCATGGACACTTAGGTTGCTTCCATGCCTTGACTGTTATAAGTAGTACTGCTGTGAACATTGGGGTGCATTCATATTTTCGATTTAGAGTTTTCATCTTTTCTAAATATATGCCCAGGAGTAGGATTGCTGCTTCATATGCTAACTCTATTTTTATTTATTTATTTATTTGGCTGCATTAGGTTTTCGTTGCTGCGTGTGGGCTTTCTCTAGCTGCGGTGAGCGGGGGCTACTCTTCATTGTGGTGCTCAGGCTTCTCACTGTGGTGGCTTCTCTTGTTGCAGAGCATGGGCTCTAGGCGTGTGAGCTTCAGTAGTTGCAGCATGCAGGCTCAGTAGTTGCGGCACGTGGGCCCTAGAGCACAGGCTCAGTAGCTGTGATGCGTGGGCTTAGTTGCTCCACGGTATGTGGGATCTTCATGGACCAGGGCTCGAACCCATGTCCCCTGCATTGGCAGGTGGATTCTTAACCAATGCAGCACCAGGGAAGTCCTAGTTTTTTTTTTTTTTAATTAATTTTTATTGGAGTATAGTTGCTTTACAATGTTGTGTTAGTTTCTACTGTACAGCAAAATGATTCAGCTATACATACACATATATTCCCTGTTTTTTTGGATTTCCTTTCCATTTAGGTCACCACAGTGCATTAAGTAGAGCTCCCTGTGCTATACAATATGTTCTCATTACTTGTCTATTTTATACATAGTATCAATAATGTATATGTGTCAATCCCAGTTTCCCAATTCCTCCCCCCGCCCTTTCCCCCTTGGTATCCATACATTTGTTCTTTATGTCTGTGTCTCTATTTCTGTTTCGCAAATAAGATCATCTATACCATTTTTCTAGATTCCATGTATATGCATTAATATATGATATTTGTTTTTCTCTTTCTGACTTGCTTCACTCTGTATGACACTCTCTAGGTCCATCCACATCTCTACAAATGACCCCATTTCATTCCTTTTAATGGCTGAGTAATATTCCATTGTATATATGTACCACATCTTTATCCATTCATCTGTTGATGGACATTTAGGTTGCTTCCATGTCCTGGCTATTATAAATAGTACTGCTATGAACATTGGGGTGCATGTATATTTTCGATTTAGAATTTTCATCTTTTCCAAATATATGCCCAGGAGTAGGATTGCTAGTTCATATGGTAACTCTATATTTAGTTTTTTAAGGAACCTCCATACTGTTCTCCAAAGTGGCTGTATCAATCTACATTCCCACCAACAGTGCAGGAGGGTTCCCTTTTCTCCACACCCATTCTAGCATTTATTATTTCTAGGCTTTTTGATGATGGCCATCCTGACTGGCATGAGGTGATACCTCATTGTAGTTTTGATTTGCATTTTTCTAATAATTAGCCATGTTGAACATTTTTTTCATGTGCTTGTTGGCCATCTGTTGTCTTTTTTTGGAGAAAAGTCTATTTAGGTCTTCTGACCAGTTTTTGATTTTTTGTTGTTGTTGTTATTGAGTTGTGTGAGTTGTTTGTATATTTTGGAATTTAATCCCTTGTCAGTTGCATGGTTTGCAAATATTTTCTCCCATTCTATAGGTTGTCTTTTCATTTTGTTTATGGTTTCCTTTGCTGTGCAAAAGTTTATAAGTTTGATTAGGTCCCATGTGTTTATTTTTGCTTTTATTTCTTTTTCCTTGGGAGACTGACCTAAGAAAATATTGCTACGATGTACATCAGAGAATGTTTTGCCTATGTTCTTTTCTAGGAGTTTTATGGTGTCATGTCTTATATTTAAGTCTTTAAGCCATTTTGAGTTTATTTTTGTGCATGGTGTGAGAGTGTGTTCTAACTTCATTGATTTACATGCAGCTGTCCAACTTTCCCGGCACAGTTTGCTGAAGAGACTGTTTCCCATTTTATATTCTTGCCCCCTTTGTCAAGGATTAATTGACCACAGGTGTGTGGGTTTATTTCTGGACTCTCTATTCTGGGAGGACTAGGGCTTCTTAATTGTATTAGTTTTCCATGGGTGCCGTAACAGATTGCCACAAACTTATTGGTTTGAAACAATAAAAAATGATTATCTTCTACTTCTGCAGGTCTGAAGTCAAATATGGGTCCCAGGGGCTTCCTTGGTGGCGCAGTGGTTGGGAGTCCGCCTGCCGATGCGGGGGACGTGTGTTCGTGCCCCGGTCCGGGAGGATCCCGCGTGCCGCGGAGCGGCTGAGCCTGTGAGCCATGGCCGCTGGGCCTGCGCGTCCGGAGCCTGTGCTCTGCAGCGGGAGAGGCCACAACAGTGAGAGATCCGCATACGGCCAAAAAAAAAAAAAAAAAAAATGGGTCTCAGGGTGTTAAAATTATGGTGTCAGCAAGGCTGCATTCCGTTCTGGAGGCTCTAGGGGAGACCCTGTTTCTTTGCCTTTTCCAGCTTCTAGAGGTCTCTTTTCCTTGAGTCCTCACATCAAATCACTCTGAACTCTTCTACCTCCCTCTTCCACTTATACGGACCCTTGTGATTACATTAGTCCCACCTGGATGATGCAGGAGACTCTCCCCAGTTTTGTCACCTCATTAGCAAACTTGATTCATGTGCTCCCTTAATTCCCTGTTGTCATGTAAGTTTATATATTCATGGTTTATGGGGACCCGCATGTAGACATGCTGGGGGTGGGTGTGCACTATTGTGCCTGCCCCACTAACTTCCACCTGCTTTGGAATGCTACTAACTTCCACCATGCTACCGTATTTAAGTGTTTTCCATTATCTTTTATTTGCCAGATGCCTTTTCTTCTTTTGTTTTTCCCTCCTGCATTATCTTTACATAGTTTCCATGATAGTTCCTTTAAAAAATTTATCACTTTTCTTTGAAGTAATGGCGTTTTTCCTGGACAGCTCTTTTTGAAAAAGTAGTTGGAGGAAGAGGTAGCATATATCCCCAAGGCTTCTGTGGATATAATTCAGGGGGTCTGTTAACTTGGATGGGAAAAATTTTAATCTTGATTTTCTCTAATGAAGGCAGGCAACACAGCCCAGTAGTATTCATAGATCCTATACATTTGTCACCAGTAGAAATTAAAGATATTTTCTTTTTAAACAAATAAACTTATTTATTTATTTACTTACTTACTGGCTGCATTGGGTCTTCGTTGCTGTTCACAGGCTTTCTCTAGCTGCAGCGAGCAGGGGCTACTCTTCGCTGTAGTGTGCAGGCTTCTCTTGTAGCGGAGTATGGGCTCTAGGAGCATGGGCTTCAGTAGTTGTGGCACATGGGCTCAGTAGTTGTGGCTCATGGGCTTAGTTGCTTTGCGGCATGTGGGATCTTCCCAGACCAGGGCTTGAACCTGTGTCCCCTGCATTGACAGGTGGATTTTTTTTTTTTTTTTTTTTTTGCAGTACGCGGGCCTCTCACTGTTGTGGCCTCTCCCGTTAGCGGAGCACAGGCTCTGGACGCGCAGGCTCAGCGGCCATGGCGCACGGGCCCAGCCGCTCCATGGCATGTGGGATCCTCCCAGACCGGGGCACGAACCCGCGTCCCCTGCATCGGCAGGCGGACCCTCAACCACTGCGCCACCAGGGAAGCCCGGCAGGTGGATTTTTAACCACTGTGCTACCAGAGTAGTCCCTAAAGATATTTTGATATCACTTTACAGATATACTGAAATACCAGTTACCCTCATCATTTCTTCCAAATTATAACAGTTATTAGGCCCACTGCTAGATCTCATTAATTGAGGCATAAATATCACAAACTTAAAAAAAATATTTTGGTACCTGTATTTCAATATGTCTCCCTTTGTAATCTTCTGTGCTTTATTTTATGCATTTGAAAATATTATTCTGAGAGGGACCCATGCACGTCAGCAGGCTGCAGTGTGGGTCCAGCCTTCCTGCCTTTTGCCCTGTTCTTGCTGTTCCTCTCTGCTGGGTGTGGTCCCCTTTCGAAAAACAGGAAGTCCCCTTGACTCATGTCAAAACCCTGCATGTCACAGATTTTGGGTGATTTAGCTTGGACTTCTCCTTAGCTATCCCGTGTCAGAAAGGATCAGGCTCCTAGTGGTTCGCTCACAGTTTCTCCCCACACTGGTAACAGATAACCACCCCTCTTGAAAACGTATGTCCCTGTTTCATCCCAACATCCTTCCACTACTGTGGTCCACAGGGTTCAAAGATGTTTGGTGATTTGCCCATATACCCAGACCTTGCAATTCAAAGGAGGGTGGGGCTGGGATTGCTGTTTCCCACTAGTGTGTGTTCCCTACTCTGGAAAACCTTGGATTCTCTTTATTTTCCTGCAGATGGTCTCTCTCATTGTGTCCCTTCTCACTCCAGTCCCAGGCCCCAAGAGCATAGGGGCCCTCTCATGATTAGTGACTTCATAGAAGTGGAAGTTCTTTTTTCGTTTCTCTTTGTTGTTCTGGGTTGATTTCAGAGAAGACACAAGAGTTAGAGGTTTCTCTTCTGCTATCGTTAATAGGAAATCTTTTTAGCTTCTTTCCATAACTTTTAAAAAGTTGCTGAAGTTCATTAAAATAGAGACAATACAGAATTGCATGTAGTGGAAATGTCTCCTACTTACCACAGAGTGACCTCTTTTAGGGATGATATCAGAAGCAAAAATATGATGTGTGTCTATTTTCCAGTCTTTTCTATATATTTATATAAACATTTAAAGTATCCAATCCATCCACAATTTATATAGATGTAGCTGGTAAAGTGAAATATAATTGCTTACTTTTTTTTTTTTTTTGTGGTACGCGGGCCTCTCACTGCTGTGGCCTCTCCCGTTGCGGAGCACAGGCTCCGGACGCGCAGGCTCAGCGGCCATGGCTCACGGGCCCAGCTGCTCCGCGGCATGTGGTATCTTCCCGGACCGGGGCACGAACCCGCGTCCCCTGCCTCAGCAGGCGGACTCTCAACCACTGCGCCACCAGGGAAGCCCGAATTGCTTACTTTTAACTGAGTGCTAGGAGTAGCACTTGTACTACAGTTTTTCTTTACTCTCTTCTGGGTTAAATGAGAGAGAGGGAAAATCAGGGGTGGAAATGTATAAAACAACTGATTTTCTTCTTTTATACTGTAGAAAATATACATAACATGCAATTTACCATTTTACTAATTTCTAAGTGTATAGTACAGCAGTGTGATGAACATTCACATTGTTGTGCGCCGTCCATCTCCAGAACTCTTCTTTTTTTGTTGTTTTTGGCCATGCTGTGTGGCTTGCAGGATCTTAGTTCCCTGACCAGGGATCAAACCCATGCCCCCTGCAGTGGAAGCACAGACTCCTAACCTCTGGACCGCCAGGAAATCCCAAGAACTCTTCATGTGGCAAAACTGAAACTTTGTACCCATCAAACAATGAGTCTCCATTTCCCCCTCCCCTGGGTCCCTGCCAGCCACCATTCTTTCTGTTTCTGTGCATGTGACTATTCTAAGAATCTCATATAAGTGGAACAGTATTTGTTCTTTTGTGACTGCCGTATTTCACTTAGCGTCATGTCATCATGGTCATGTTGTAGTATACTGAGGAACTGCTGATAAGGAGGGCCGACTCTAAGTTATAGGCAAATTTTCGACTCTGCAGAAGGTCAGCATCCCTTAACCCCTGCCAGTTGTTTAAGGGTCAACTGTACTCTTGAGTAGTAGTTTATCGGTTTTCCTCTCAAAATGTTTATCTGTTTTCCTTCTGGTTTCGAGTTTGCAGTAAAAACTCCTAGATTTGCTTCAACTTGGAATGTGTCTTCCAGAATAGGGAAGCACTGACGGCGGAGGTGGGGCTCGTTTAAAGGTAGATGAGACAGTAAGCCATAGTTGGAGCCCCATGACAAGGGTCTCTGACCCTAATGCTGTTTATAAAAAGTAATTCTAGAGAAAAGCTTATGAACACAGAAAAAGGGAAAGCTAAATGGGAACAAAGAAACTGATTCCAAATATGGTTCATGGGATGTCTGTGTGGAGGACTTGTCCCTTAAAAAGCAGGAATTAGGGTGAGCTGTGACAAAGTGAGAGAGAGGCATGGACATATACACATTACCAAACGTAAGGTAGGTAGCTAGTGGGAAGCAGCCGCACAGCACAGGGAGATCAGCTCGGGGCTTTGTGACCGCCTGGAGGGGTGGGATAGGGAGGGTGGGAGGGAGGGAGACGCAAGAGGGAAGAGATATGGGAACATATGCATAGCTGATTCACTTTGTTATAAAGCAGAAACTAACACACCACTGTAAAGCAATTATACCCCAATAAATCTGTTAAAAAAAAAAAAAAAGCAGGACTTGACAACTTTTTTCACAATTGTCAGTCAATTCTTCTTCAATCCATTACTCAGAAGATGTAGAGGTCCAAGAATTGGGGGTCTTTGAAACACTTGGGCTCATAAGCCCATGGAAACCCATCTCAACTGGGGATGGTGACTGCCAGGACAAGGGTGTGTTCCCAGCATTCTGAGCCCCAGGGAAATACACCTTGTGGGAAAGAGGGAAGAGCACAGTTGCAACATAAAGTGATTATGCCAGGCTTCTCCCTACAAGAGATCCCGAAGACTCAGTAATTCTAAATTGTAACTTTATTTTCAAAAATTGAATTTATCTTTGTGCCAATTCAAATTGTGCATCACTGCCCCTTCCTGCCACATCATGTTTCTGCCATGTGATTTGTCCAACAGTCACTTTCAGTTTAAAATGCAGTCTCTTTCTAAGAAAGCTCAGCTGCCTTGGGACTCTCTACCTCCTGTCTCTTCTCTTCTCCCTAGTAGCGGAAGGGTGTCTAGCTGCTGGGCTGATCTCTGTCCTTTCTGGGCCCCTCTGAAATCTCCCCTGGGTACCAGCATCCTTCTCAGCTGCTTCTGGCACCACATCCTCATCCCAGTCTTAGGTCCCTTGGCATTTCTGGTTGTCCCAGAATGCATGCTCGCTCCTTGGGTCTGGGCCAGGTAGGGTTTTGTGAATATGTCATGGCCTGCCCACCTGGCATCTCAGGCACCATTTCCTTGTTTTAGAAGAGAGATTTCTCTGGGAGGTGTGTACTCTCTCTGGGCTACATCTGGGACAGTGAGGCATGTTTTCCTCTATTCTCAGATCCCCTGCATCCACTAGTAGTTTCTGTAACTCCTCATCCTGGGGCTTGGGCTGCAGGTACGCTGCTGGGCTTTTGGTCCTTACCCAGGGACTGTGTTAGTCAGGGCTCTCCAGAGAAACAGATGTGTGTGTGTGTGTGTGTGTGTGTGTGTGTGTGTAATATACTGAATGTTTGTGTCCCTTCAAAATCCATATGTTGAGACCTAATCCCCAGTGTGATTAGTATTTAGAGGTGGGGCCTTTGGGAGGTGATTATATCTGAGGGGGGAACCCTTATGAATGCAATTATTGCTATTCTTATAAAAGATCCCTGGGCTTCCCTGGTGGCGCAGTGGTTGAGAGTCCGCCTGCCGATGCCGGGGACACGGGTTCGTGCCCCGGTCCGGGAAGATCCCACATGCCGTGGAGCAGCTGCACCCGTGAGTCATGGCTGCTGAGCCTGCACGTCCGGAGCCTGTGCTCCGCCACGGGAGAGGCCACAACAGTGAGAGGCCCACGTACCGCAAAAAAAAAAAAAAAAAAAAGATCCCAGAAAGGTCCCTCACTCCTCCTGCAAAGTGAGGACAGAGTAAAAAGATGACCTTCGATGAATCAGGAAGCAGCCCTCATCACTCATTGAATCTGCTGGCTCCTTGATCTTAAACTTCCCAGCCTTCATAACTATGAGAAATAAATGTTTGTTGTTGAAGTCACCCAGTTTTTTAGTATGGTATTTTTGTTATAGTAGCCTGAACACACACACTCAGACAATATATATGTACATATATATATATTGTGTATATATATATATGTATATATATCACATTTATATATATGTAACTACGTCTATATTTATATCAACATCTCTATCTATCTATCTACCTATCTTGAGGGATTTTAAGTATTTGGCTCATGTGATTGTGCAGGCTGGCAAGTCTGAAATCTGCAGGGCAGGAGGGGAGAAGTTGATGTTGCATTGTTGAGTCTGAAGGCAAATCACAGGCAGAATTCCTTCTTTCTTGGGGGATCTCAGTCTTTTCTCTTAATACCTTCAACTGATTATGTGAGACCCAACCACATTATGGTGGGTAATCTGTTTTACTCAAAATCTACTGATTTAAAAGTTAAGCTCATCTAAAAAATACCTTCACAACAGCATCCAGAATGGTGTTTGGCCAAATGTCTGGGTACCACGGCCTGGCCAAATTGACACATTAAATTAACCATTTCAGGGACTCTCCATTTCTCCAATTCAGTCTCCTGTTGAAATGTTCATGTTCTTTGAAATTGTTCTCATATCACCTTACAATCTTCCCTGTGCTATAGCTTATGAGATAAAATTTATTTTATGAATTCATGAATGTTCATGCTATTTGGAGCTCCACGAAGAGTTTCTCTCTCAAAAAGCCTCCATTCTGTCATAAAAGCCTTCCATTCAAGACCATTGTTCTACCTTGAAATTCAGAGCTGGCTGATAACTCCTTATTTTGTGGCCATGTTGCCACAGGGAAAAACTATGATGAGCAAATGGTGAGGCAATGGTAGTGGCTGACAGCTAGGGTCTTTTGTAGAACTATTTAACAATCTTCAGGACACCGATGCCCACCTGTTAGCCCAGGCACAAGTCGATAGCCATGCTACACTTGTACTGGTGAGTATTAGCTCAGTGTTGACCTCAGGGAAATCAAAACTCACAGAGAAGAATAGTCAATCACACCTCAACAATGGCATCTATGTATAAGTTGCCTTTGGATTTGAGGAACAGAGAAACCATATTAATTGGCTTAAACACCAGAGCATTTCACTGTTGGGCTGGTTGCTTCAGTGGACATGTTTCTTCCATCTCTGGCTCTGCCATCCTTAGAGTCTTTCATGTTCCCTTATAGTCATTAAATGGCCACAGCAGTTCCAGGCATCATAACCTGATGTGACCACATCTATTGGCAGCAAAGGACCAAACCTTATGGAAAGTCTTTCTTCAGAGCACAGACTGTTTTATGTGAAGTCCTGGTCTTATAACCAGAACTTACTCACCAGCCCACTCCTTAAACAATCATTATTAGGAGAGCAGGATCCAATTATTGGGTTATATAAACCCCCCTTAATTTGGAGAAAAGGATTAACTTTTCCTGAGTCCTGTAAGGAAAAAGTGAATTCTTGCACAAAATTGGGGTCCTTTTAGCAAGGAAGGAGGCAGAATAACAAGCAAAGCATGGTGATCTTTTTTCCTGATTAGTCTTTATACATGATTAGAGTATATTTTCAAAATTCTGGAATGACATTTGAACACTGCTTTCTACCATGCATTTCCCTCTCAGGTATTGTTTGACTGATCTGCTGTCTCCCTCTCTGGCCTCAGCATCTGGATTCCTCACTGTTCCTGCATGCACCCTGGCCCTTAACAACATGCAGAGCTTTAGACTCAGGTCTTGCTATCCTGCCCTTACTTCAGTGGGAGTAGATGCCTCTCTTTCATCTCTCGGAGCATTTTGCACATAATTCTGTAAAAACGGTAGTAACAGGAGCTAACCACGGATGCCAGCTTCTTTGATTCAGGCTCTGTTCCAAAGGCCTCACATCTACCCATTTGCTCAGTCCTTATGACAACCATCTCCTGTTGGTGCTATTGTCACCCCCATTTCACAGATGAGGAAACTGAGGCATGAAGTAGCATACCAGTGCCCCTCTGTTAGACTTGGATGCTCTTCCTTCTTGCTCCAAGTTTCCTGCACTCTCCTGGGGGTGCTGAGCGCTTCTCACTCACCATGCTCTATGGAACTCATGCCACTGTTGGACTGTGGTCCTGCAGCCATGGTGAGAGCTAGGAAAGTAGGTCTGGGTGTTTCTCTAGCCTCCAGCTCCTCTTGGGTAAGGCAAGGTGCTCTTCAGCTTTGCGTTCATGCCTGACACACACTAGGTACTTCTTTGTTCAACTTACTTGTTAGTTGAACAAGTAAGTCAGTGAGTCAGAGAACAGAGTTTGTGCCCATCCAAAGGAATTTAAATCAGGATCTTGAAGAGATATCTGCTCCCATGTTCATTGCGGCATTATCCACAATAGCCAAGATGTGGAAACAATCCGTAATAACAATCCATAATCCACAATGGACAACAATCCTTGTCCATAATAGAAGAATGGATAAAATGTCCATAAATAGAAGAATGGATAAAGACAAACAAAGCGTCCATCAGTAGATGAATGAATAAAGAAGATGTGGTATATATGTACAATGCAATGTTATTCAGGCGTGACAAAGAAAGAAATCCTACCATTTGCAACAACATGGATGGATCTTGATGACATTAATAAATAAATGAGACGGGAAAGATAAATACTGAATGAAATCAGTGAAATAAATGAGACGGGAAAGATAAATACTGAATGAAATCACTCATGTGGAATCTAAAATAGTCAAACTCATTGAAACAGAGTAGAATGACAGTTGCCAGGGGCTAGGGAGAGGAAGAAAAGGGGAAATATTAGTCAGAGGGTGGACAGTTTCTATTATGCAAGATGAAAAAGTCCTAGAGATCTGCTGTACAGCATAGAGCCTGTAGCTAATAATACTGTATTGTGGACTTCCCTGGTGGCACAATGGGTAAGAATCCACCTGCCAATGCAGGGGACATGGGTTCGAGCCCTGGTCCGGGAAGATCCCACAGGCCGCAGAGCAACAAAGCCCATGTACCACAACAACTGAGTCTGTGCTCTAGAGCTCAGAGGCCACAACTACTGAAGTCCGCGTGCCTAGAGCCCGTACTCCGCAACAAGAGAAGCGCACCACAATGAAGGGTAGCCCCCGCCTTGCTGCAACTAGAGAAAGCCCGCGCTCAGCAATGAAGACCCAACACAGCCAAAGCTAAATAAATAACTAAATAAATTTATATAAAAAAATACTGTATTCTGTACTTAATATTTGGTAAAAGGGTAGATCTTATATTGTGTTCTCACCACACACACAAAATCATAATCATAATAGGGTGGGGAGAAACTTTGGGAGGTGATAAATATGTTTATAGCCTTGATGGTGGTGATGGTTTCACAGGTATACACTTACCCTTAACAAAGTGGTTAAAAATATAACAGTCAATTGTTATTGTACTGTCTGCAGACTGCCTCCACATGACGGCTTGAAAGTGCATGGGATTTGCAGTCTGATGGCCAGGTTATGCTCTTAATTCTCTATTTACCAGCTCCAGTGGTATTCTCCAACGTACTCCCCTCTCTGTCAACAAAACACTCACGTGGCTGCTGACAGAGTTACGGGGAATATCCACTGAGTAGCAGTTGAATTTCCTCCCATTCTCTACCCCAGTGGCCACGGAGGAGAGGCTGACATCTCTGGCTACAACCAGTTTCAGCTTTGAGACCTTCAGTTTGGAAAATCCAGTGATGTGAGTAATCGTTAGTCTCTGCCTTTGTCTGTGATGCAAGCCTGTTCACTCCATAGTGAGACCACATCCTTCCTGCTGGGCTGTGACTGCTATAAAATTCGTCCAGTTTCCTCTCCGGCTGTTCCTGAGGCTGGCGTCTGGGTGAGTCCAGCTCTGTGGAGCGGGATGGCTGAAATGGTCTTGGGAAGAATGGGGAGATTGTGTCAAGGGCCAGAACCTGACTAGAGATTTCTTTTGCCAGCCTTCAGGTCTGTCCTTCAACAATGCTTCTGGAATGTTCTTTTATGTTTATCAGTATTTGGGTGCTATGTGTGCGAGTGCGAGTGTGTGTGGGGGGACGGGGGGTGAGGACAGGAGCAGAAACCACTGCTTACACCCATGACTCCAGCAGATTTGCCAAGCATTCCCCCAGGGAGAGGATAGATGGGATGCATAAAAGCAAATGAGTATTTTAGAAACCAAGGGACAGAGGAGGTAAAGGTCAGGGTGGGGTGCACTAGGGTTAGGGATAGGGGAGCACAGAGGAAAGGCAGAGTCCTGATGTGGATGGAAAGATCAATGGAATGGGACCTGGGAGGGTCTGCAGAGCTGGTGGATCTGTCTGGAGTGCCCCCTCCCCTCCTGCCACCTGCCAGATGCGTAGGGAATGGATTTGGCGTGGGGTGCACGAGGCCAGGAGTGGAGAGGCAAGAATGAAGATAGAAAGAGAGATGAACATGTCTGAGATGTCTTGAACATTAAACTGTGTTCTTTATAAATTCCATTTTGGAGAGTTCCAAAGCTTCGCAGGGCCCCTCCCTTCCTTTAACATCATTTATGCCTTTGGGCTAATGTTGTGCTTTTGCAAATTCAGTAATATGAAGGGATCAATTCCAAACAAAGCCAATGTGTTCATCCACCTAAAATCTAGGAGATGTGTATGATCAAAAGATATAGCAGCTTATTTCTAGTCTTTGTGGAACTCAAACTCTAGTTAGGAAACTGAGTTGTTGAACACTATAATGAAAGACTGTGTGATAAAACCTGAGAAAATGTCTTTGCCTTTTAACCATTTATTTTTATCATCCTCGATAATTTTTCCTCCTATCTGACTGAGATACCTCCTTAAGTGGTGGAAGAAACGGTCTCACACTTTTTAAGCTGAGAAAAATGCAACGTTAGGGGCATGACTCAGAAATCAATGACCCTGGTCCAAATCCTGGCTTTGTCCCTCCTGGCTGTGAAACCCTGGGCAGGTCACTTAGCCTAAGACTCAGTCTCTACTTCCACACCATGGGACTAGGAATATAACCTTTGGGCTTTGTGCATCAGTGCAGCCCCTAGCCCATGAGAAGCTCTCAATAATGTGAGTTCTGATAATTATTATAATTGTGATTTTTGCACAGAGACATTAAAGAAATATATGTGTTTATTATTCTCCCTTATCACCCCAAGTTCCATCTCATTTCAGTTTTTATCAATCAGTGGACTGATAAAAGGGCTATTGCAGACCATCCTCTCCTCTACATGCTTTTATGTTCTCTCTCCTTTTCTCTCTCTAGACATATGCTCCCTGTTATCGCCATAGTTACTCACTCGTGGCATCCTTCTTCTTTTGTCCCTTACTCATCTTTCCTTGGTTCAAAACAGAAACAAGAAACCAGTCTTTCAGTTGGAAGGACTGTAAAAAACATATTTTCCACTCTGTCATTTTATAGAAGAGGAAACTGAAGTTGAAGAATAGTGAAGAATTTGTCCAAGGTCACACATAGCCAGTGATCAGTGGGACCAAAGTTCTCTTGGTGATACATCAAGGTGGCATCAGGAAGTGGTTTAAGATACACATTGCAATGTTAATGTGACTGTGTTTGTGGGTTTAATTGTTTCTCTCCACAGGGGCACCTTTTTTTCCATGGCTCAGGACACACTCCTGGGTCAAGTCAATAGGAAAATTCTCTGGTAAGTATTTGACTCACTTTTCAAAACTAAAGATGGCAACTTGTTAGAGTCTGGTGATTTTTTTTTTTCCTTTCAATCTTCTGGGTTTTTGATAGTTTAGTTCTCTCTGAGGGTAGACTTCTTAAAAGACTTCTTATCCATATGCTGTTTTCACCACCCGATTTCCCAGTGTGGACCTATGCCCAAGGACTCTGACCAGGGCTGCAGATGAGCATGGCAAGCGTCCGCTGCAAGCTGGCTCGTTACCTGGAGGATCTGGAAGACGTAGACTTTAAGAAATTCAAGATGCACTTAGAAGACTATCCTAGTCAGAAGGGCTGCACGTCACTTCCTCGGGGTCAGACAGAGAAAGCAGATCACGTGGATATAGCCACTCTGATGATTGATTTCAATGGAGAGGAGAAAGCATGGGCCATGGCCAAGTGGATTTTTGCTGCAATCAACAGGAGAGACCTTTACGAGAAAGCTAAAAGGGATGAGCCAGAATGGGGTGAGTGGAAGGAAGACAGTGTATTTTTTTAAGTTGTGATAAAATACACATAATATAAAACTTACTGTCAACCATTTTAAAGTGTATGATTCATTGGTGTTAAGCACATTCACACTTTTGTGCAATCAATCTCCAGAAATCTTTTCATCTTGCAAAACTCTGTATCCATTAAACAACGATTCCTCATTCTACCCTCCCCTCAGCCCCTGGCAACCTCTTTCTGTCTCTATGAATTTGGCTATTCCAGTACCTTTTATAAGTGGAATCATACAGTATTTGTCTTTTTGTGTCTGGCTTATTTCACTCAGCATAAACATCCTCAAGCTTCACCCGTGTTGTCACATATGGCAGGATTTCGTTCCTTTTTAAGGTGGAATAATGTTTTGTGGTATGTATATACCAGAGTTTGTTCATCCATTCATCCGTCAGTGGACTTTCTGGTTGCTTCTAGCTTTTGATTATTGTGAATAATGTTGCTATGAACATGGCTGTACAAATCTCTTTGAGACCTTGATTTCAATTCTTTTGGGTATATGCCCAGAAGTGGAATTACTGGATTATATTACATTACATTACATTTACATTACATTACAATTACTGGTAATTCTAGTTTAATTTTTTGAGGAATGTTTTCCATAATGGCCGCATCATTTTACACTCCCACTAACAGTGTACAATTGTTCCAGTTTCTCCACATTCTTACCAACACTTATTTTATATATATATTTATATTTTTTTGATAGTAGCAGTCCTAATGGGTGTGAGATGGTATCTCATTGTGGTTTCGATTTGCATTTCCCTATTGACGAGTGACATGAGCACCTTCTCATGTGCTTGTTAGTCATTTGTTTATCTTTGGAGAAATGCCTGTTCAAGTCCCTTTCCCATGTTTTAATTGGGTTGTTTGTCTTTTTTGTTGTTGACTTGTAGGAGTTCTTTATATATCCTGGATATTAACCTCTCATCAGATATATGATTTGCAAATGTTTTCTCCCATTCTATGGGTTGCCTTTTCACTTTGTTGATGGTATCCTTTGACGAATCAAAGTTAGTATGTTTGTTTATTTGTTTTGTTTGTTTGTTTAAATTTATTTTATTTATTTATTTTTTGGCTGTGTTGGGTCTTCGTTGTGGTGCGCGGGCTTCTCACTGCGGTGGCTTCTCTTGTTGCGGAGCATAGGGTCTAGGTGCATGGGCTTCAGTAGCTGTAGCAGTTGGGCTCAGTAGTTGTGGCTTGTGGGCTCTAGAGCAGAGGCTCAGTGCTTGTGGTGCATGGGCTTAGTTGCTCTGCGGCATGTGGGATCTTCCTGGACCAGGGCTCAAACCCGCGACCCCGGCATTGGCAGGTGGATTCTTAACCACTGTGCCACCAGGGAAGCCCAGTACGCTTGTTTTTTAATCACTTGTTTTATTATCTTGGCTTCATCTTCTTTTTTCTTCTCATGATAGTGCTATGAGAAGATGGAGGAAAGCAGTTTACTTTTTTCTAACTCCTTTAAAAACCTAAGTCAGGGCTCATATACCGCTAGGAATCTTCTCTGATTAGTTACACTTTATCCAAATCTCTCCTGTGCCTGAAACTTCCTCCAGGTCTCCATCTAGCTCCTCATGTGTCTGCCTGCATAGTCAACAAACTTGAATCTCTGCTTCCCATGGCTCAGGGGCAATCATCTCTCACCTTATAGAACTATGTAATTTCTAGGGAAAAGCTTTTCCTATGGGCATTACTTTGGGTGTTGGAATGATCAAAGAAATACTCTTCATCCTTGTGGACATGCTGAGGGTGAGGTTCTGCCTTCTGGCTCTGGTTCTGAGCAAGGGAAGGGTACAGGGATGGGCTCAGAGGAATCTAGAAAATCACAGGATGATGACGTTGAGCTAGCGGAAAGGGGGAATAAAAATGAATCAGCGTTTCTGAAATGGTCAGACAAAAATGGTGGTGTGTAGGTAGTATATCCATGCTATTTGAAGTCAGTTTTATATATTTAAACTTCTGTTTTCTAGTGAATGTTTACCCTGTTTTTTCTTCCAACCCGGTACTGTCCATATTGGCGTGTCTAAAGTCAATTAAAATGTATTTCTACTGGCAAAAAAAAAAAAAAAGAATCATCAGGTCAGAAGCACGGTGAACTGGGGAAGCAATATGGGTCTAATGAGGGAGATAAAAATAATATGGGGGCATGAGAGCAAGGGCATACACCAGTGGGATGTTATAAACAAATTGTGTATAATAACACAGTTATAAATGTGTCAGTACTTACATACTCAGTAACCTTTTTAAAGTATAATAATCATAGTGGCAGAAGTAGTTCACTAAGCAGTTTTTGTGGATTTTATTCATTCTTCACAAGAACCCCAGGAAGCCTGTGCTTTTTCAAATGAACTTTCAGTTTTATTATACTGAGTGAAATAAGCCAGCCACAGCCCCTGGTGGTTGCAGGGAATAGGGAATGGAGAATTGCTGTTTAATGGGTATAGAGTTTCATTTTTACAAGATGAAAAATAATTCTGGAGTTTGGTTGCACAACCATGTGAAGTGAGCCTGGAAAAGGTTTTGGTTGCCCACGACTCTGTTCTAATCAGAGCGAAGACTGGGATTCAATGCCAAGTGTGTCTTTGGTGGAAGCCTGGCCCTTAACCACTGTGCCATTTGGCTTCTACATCTGGGTTTTGGGGTGGAAGAATTATAACTAGGGTTAGAAGTTTTTTGTTTTTATGGGGGGGGGTGCTGGCTAGGGTTAGGTTTTAGGTAAGAATTAAATTTTAGTCTTGGTTGGAGTTAATGTTTCGATCTTGTTTTGTGGTTTTGTGTGTGTTGGATGAACAGCGTTGCCATTCAGAATAAGTAGACACTTATCAGGAATCCTTTATGTAGCTCTTCGGTTCCTGCCCACCTAAAGTTTTCTGTCCCATGTGTTTCCCTTGGTGCCTAGCTCTTATTCTACTGTGTCTAATTTCTCCTATGAGATGCTTCTTTGGGATGTGGTATTCAGCAATTGTTTAGATCTGTGATTCTCAACTGTGGATGCATGTTGGAGCTTTTAAAATATAATGGTGCCTGGGCTCCACCTCAGAGAACTGACAAAGGATCACCGAGGGTGGAGTCCTGGAATCAGTGTTTTTAAAGCTTTCTAGGTGAATCTAAAGTCAGCCAGGATTCTGAATACTGAAACAGAGAAATAGACATAAGCCAGATTGGTTATTCTTACTCTTGAAGACTCAGGATATGGGTAAGATGAATTTCAGGTGTTTGGGGTCAAGGAAGGATGATATTGCTGGCCTTTAGCCATCTTGGGGATATTGGAAAGTGTGTGGGATGGGCTCAAAACCAGAGCACCAGGGAGGGAGTCTGCCAAAGACAAATGAGGATAAGAAACCTTGATGCCTCACATGTTTACTGTTTGATTTCCAGGCTTGGGAGACAGATTCCAAGACTGGATACAGTGTGGACATAAATCTGGGTGGTATCCATTGCTTTGAAATTAGGAGTACAGGGATGCCCCCAACTGGACATTCAACTGAGCTGTATTCTGGTTTGGGAGATGTTCAGGGCAGGTGCCTTTGACCTGTGCCATGTGTTGGATATTGGATCTCAATGACATCACCTTTGACACTTTGAATTTTTCTTCCTTTTACTCTCAGACAATGCAAATGTTTCTGTGATAAGCCAGGAGGAAAGCCTTGAAGAGGAGTGGATGGGTTTACTGGGGTACCTTTCCAGAATCTCTATTTGTAAAAAAAAGAAAGGTAAGCAATGGGGGTGACACTTCTAGTTGGGTTTGGAGACCTGTTTCTGTAGGTACTTGAAGCTAGGAAGGTGGATAACTTGGTGGTCGTAACATGTTCCTGCCCCTTGGGGGTGAAAAGGCCTGTCTCAGGAAATCCACTTCAGCTTAAGGAATAGATTCATGTTTGCATGGCTCCTTGGAGTCCCAGAACCAAGGGGAGGCAATTGAGTGTTTCAGGTTTTATCAGGCATGAGCTGCAGACTACCTAAAGGAGTAAGATTGAATAAAAAGGATCTCCTGGCCAGGGCCAGTTCATATGACGCTTTGCTGTTCTTTTGTTTCACCGTGTCTAGGAAGATTTTGACACCCTAGATTTTCTGGGGCTGTTCATACCCAGGCAGTGGAGAGAAACTGCAACTCCCATTCCTCAATTCCAGTTACCATTCCTTATAGACCACCGGCCCCCGTTGATAGCTCATCTCTGGTGGATGTGCTCAGGCTTCTTCCAAAATCTAACTTTCTGTCTCTGCCACAGATTACTGTAAGAAGTACAGAAAATATGTGAGAAGCAGATTCCAGTGTATCAAAGACAGGAATGCCCGTCTGGGTGAGAGCGTGAACCTCAACAAACGCTTCACCAGGCTACGTCTCATCAAGGAGCACCGGAGCCAGCAGGAGAGAGAACATGAGCTCCTGGCCATTGGTAGGACCTCAGCCAAGATGCAGGATGGCCCCGTGAGTTCCGTGAACTTGGAATTGCTTTTTGATCCTGAGGACCAACACTCTGAGCCTGTGCACACGGTGGTATTCCAGGGAGCAGCGGGCATTGGGAAAACAATACTGGCCAGGAAGATCATGCTGGACTGGGCGTCAGAGGAACTTTACCAGGACAAATTTGACTATTTGTTTTACATTCACTGTCGGGAGGTGAGCCTTGGAATGCAGAGGAGCCTGGGGGACCTGATCGCCAGCTGCTGCCCTGGCCCAAACCCACCCATAGGCAAGATTGTGAGCAAACCTTCCAGGATCCTCTTCCTTATGGATGGTTTTGATGAGCTTCAAGGTGCCTTTGATGAGCGCACAGAAGCACTCTGCACGAACTGGCAGAAGGTAGAGCGGGGAGACATTCTCCTGAGCAGTCTCATCAGAAAAAGACTGCTTCCCGAGGCCTCTCTGCTCATCACCACAAGACCTGTGGCCCTGGAGAAACTTCAGCACTTGCTGGGCCGGGCTCGTCATGTGGAGATCCTGGGTTTCTCAGAGGTCAAAAAGAAGGAATATTTCTTTAAATATTTCTCAGATGAGCAGCAAGCCAGGGAAGCCTTCAGGCTGATTCAGGAGAATGAGATCCTCTTCACCATGTGCTTTATTCCCCTGGTCTGCTGGATCGTGTGCACGGGGCTGAAACAGCAGATGGACAGTGGCAAGAGTCTTGCTCGGACATCCAAGACTACCACTGCAGTGTATATCTTCTTCCTCTCCAGTTTGTTGCAGTCCCAAGGAGGGAACCAGGAGCACCACAACTCTGCCACCCTCTGGGGTCTCTGTTCATTGGCTGCAGATGGAATCTGGAACCAGAAAATCCTGTTTGAGGAGTGTGACCTCAGGAATCATGGCCTGCAGAAGGCAGATGTGTCTGCTTTCTTGAGGATGAACCTATTCCAAAAGGAAGTGGACTGTGAGAAATTCTACAGCTTCATCCACATGACCTTCCAGGAGTTCTTTGCTGCCATGTACTATCTGCTGGAAGAGGAGAATCAGGGGGAGATGAGGAACATGCAGCGGAGTAGTTTGAAGCTTCCCAACCGAGATGTGACGGTCCTTCTCGAAAACTACGGCAAGTTTGAGAAAGGGTATCTGATTTTTGTTGTCCGTTTTCTCTTTGGCCTTATAAACCAGGAGAGAACCTCCTACTTGGAGAAAAAACTGAGTTGCAAGATCTCTCAGAAAATCAGGCCGGAGTTGCTAAAATGGATTGAAGCAAAAGCCAAGGCCAAGATGCTACAGATTGAGCCCAGCCAGCTGGAATTGTTCTACTGTTTGTATGAGATGCAGGAGGAGGACTTTGTGCAAAGGGCCATGGGCTATTTCCCCAAAATTGAGATCAAGCTCTCCACGAGAATGGACCATGTGGTTTCTTCTTTTTGTATTGAGAACTGTCACCACATGGAATCACTTTCCCTGAGATTGCTCCATAACTCATCCAAGGAGGAGGAAGAGGAAGAGGAGGAGGAGAAAGAGGAGGAAGTTCAACACTCTGATGTGAACGATTGTGTCCTCTCTGATCCTCATGTCGCATACTCTCAGCGGTAAGGAGATTCTGCTTCAGGCAGGGGGTAGTATATGTCTTCTATTTTCTAGCCACCTATCTCTTGGCTCTTGCTCTCTCTCCTTCCTTCTCAACTGTCTTGCAAATGCAGTTGCCACAAGTACATAATAATGCCACCACCGCTCATTTCTGCCAGACCCCTTCATTGGCAGACGTCGACTAGTAGAGAAAGGGTAGGTGGACAAACGCCATGAGAAAAAAGCCAATGAAACAAAAAGCAAATGTTTGGTGGATGCCAATTTAGCACAAGGCATTCTGTGGGGGAAAGAATGGAATAAAAATGTACTTGGGGCTTTAGTGCATAATACCCTATCAGTACCTAAGGGGCAAAACAACCCCTTTGACTCTGCCCAGGAGCGCAGAGGACAGAGGGCCTTCAGTGTTGGATGATTGGGGGAGGTTTCTTGGAGGAGTGAAGTTTGAGCCTGCCGTGAAGGATTGATAGGATGTGCGTGAGTGGAAGAGAAGGTAAAGAGATTTGTGCAATGGGTTCCTGTATGAAGAAAGCATGAATATGGTCTGAGGAAGAGTACTTATGTTGGAGAAAATGGGGAGGGACATGGCTTCACTGAAACAACCAATGAGGGGAAATCGAGGGAAATAGGGCTGGAAGGGAGAGAGTGCTCCAAGGCTCCCACCTTGTGTTTGCAGCCAGGCATTTATCAAGAGCACCCCCTTCAGGGTCTGTTCACCCCCTTGCTAGGGGGTTGGACGCCAGTTGCTGTGTGTGTACAGTGAAGGGATTGAGTTACTTGACTTCTAAGTCCTTGCACAGAAACTGCCGCAGCTACAGTGGCTGTGGGGAGGTGGCTGCTCTGTGAATGCTTGGGTTTAACCGCTATAGAAGACACTTGACATAGGACAAAATTAAAGAGAAAGAGAGCTGACCCTTTCACTGGCAGCAATACATTTTCGGCTCCCTCTCTTTGCCTCAGCACCACTAACAGGATGACTTTTCTATTTACTGTCGGGTCATCAAGGACCACCCGCTGGGGCTTCAGTGGTGGCTAAGACCAAGGTCCTGCTCACAGTGACTTACAGTTGGGTTGTGGGGACAGGCAGGAAACAAGGGCAGTTGGTAGAGAGGATGGGCTTTGGCAAAAATACTGGTGGATTGCACCTGGAGCACATGGGTGGAGCCCTTGAACAGCCGGACCCTGAACGATGGGGCATGAGAGAGCCGTGGATGTGCAAAGGGCAGCCCAGATTGAGGGAATAGTGGGTTCAAAGGGTGGGAGGTGGGAAAGCAGGGTCCATTTTGACAATGGCAAATAGTTCAGAATAGCTAGAGAGAAGATGGGAGAGGGAGAGAAAGAGAGAGGGGGACTAAGAGGAGAAGATCTGCTCTCTAGGGCTCTAAAATTGAAGCTGAGTAAACAAGACATCTGACAGAGATCACACAGCTGTGAGCAAGGCTGGCGGAGACTCAGACTAAAACTCCTGATGACAACCTGATGCCCATCTTCCTAGATGACAGCTGCCTTCTTCTGAGGGCAGGAGCTTGCTTTGCGTGTTCTAGAGCCTTCGAAGGGCCAGCAGCGTGGGCATCCACCTGGTGCCTGTTAGAAGTGCAGGACTGCAGGCCTGATCCTAGATCCATGGAGTCAGAATCTGCATTTTAACAAGAGCTGAACTTTGAAATCACCTGGAAGTCTTTTTTTTTTTTTAACATTTTTATTGGAGTATAATTGCTGTACAATGGTGTGTTCGTTTCTGCTTTAGCCACTGTGGAGAACGTACGGAGGTTCCTTCAAAAACCACAAATAGAACTACCATATGACCCAGCTATCCCACTACTGGGCATATACCCTGAGAAAACCATAATTCAAAAAGAGTCATGTACCAAAATGTTCACTGCAGCACTATTTACAATAGCCAGGAGATGGAAGCAACCTAAGTGTCCACCATCGGATGAATGGATAAAGAAGATGTGGCACAGTTATACAATGGAATATTACTCAGCCATAAAAAGAAACGCAATTGAGTTATTTGCAGTGAGGTGGATGGACCTAGAGTCTGTCATACAGAGTGAAGTAAGTCAGAAAGAGAAAGACAAATACCGTATGCTAACACACATATACGGAATCTAAAAAAAAAAAAAATGTCATGAAGCACCTGGAAGTCTTAAAAATATCAATATGCTTGGTCCCACCTCAGAGATTCTGACTTTATTCCTACGGCCTGGCCTAGGGATTTTCGAGAGCACTGCTGATGCTATTGTGCAGAACTGGTGAGAACTGGTCTCTGGGTCACTTAGCAGAGTGTCCAGGGCCATGGGCAGGACAGTCGACTGTTGAGGGAGGAGAAGGATGCCTGAGGGAAGGGCCAGAGGGTATTCACAGTCAGCCAAAGTCACAGGCTCTTTCTTAATTGTTTTTTACTTTTAATTTTATTATTATTTTTTTAATTGAGGTATAGTTGATGTACAATATTATATAAGTTTCAGGTGTATAGCATAGTGATTCACAATTTTTAAAGGTTACATTCCATTTATAGTTATTATAAAATATTGGCTATATTCCTTGTGTTGTACAATGTATTCTTATAGTGTATTTATTTTCCACATAGTAGTTTGTACCTCTTAATCCCCGACCCCTATCTTGTTCCTCCCCGTTCCTTCTCCCCACTGGTAACCACTAGTTTGTTCTTTATATCCGTGAGTTTGTTTCTTTTCCATTGTACTCACTCGTTTGTTTTATTTTTTAGATTCCACATATAAGTGATATCATATAGTATTTCTCTTTCACTTATTTCACTTAGCATAATACCCTCTAAGTTCATCCATGTTGTTACAACAAAATTTCATTATTTTTAAATTTAATTTAGTTTTTAATTTTTATTTCTTTAATTGAAGTATAGTTAATTTATAGTGTCATGTTAGTTTCAGGTGTACAGCACAGTGATTCAGATATATATATATAGATATATATATAGATAGATATATATATATATTCTTTTTCAGGTTCTTTTCCCTTATAGGTTATTACAAAATATTGAATATAATTCCCTGTGCTATACAGTAGGTCCTTGTTGGTTATCTATTTTATCTATAGTAGTGTGTATATGTTAATCCCAACCTCCTAATTTATTCCTCCCCCCCACTTTGGTAACCATAACTTTGTTTTCTATGTCTGTGAGTCTCTTTCTGTTTTGTAAATAAGTTTATTTGTATTATTTTTTAGATTCCACATATAAGTGATATCATATAGCATTTGTCTTTCACTTATTTCACTTAGCGTAATACCCTCAAGTCCATCCATGTTGTTGCAAATGAGAAAATTTCATTATTTGTTATGGCTGAGTAGTATTCCATTGTGTGTGGGGTGTGTGTGTGTGTGTGTGTGTGTGTGTGTGTGTGTATACATCCCATCTTCTTTATCAATTCATCATAGGCTCTTTGAATCATAGGTGTGTAGTCTCCTCTGGCCTTTTTCTTTTTCTTTTTTTTTTTTTTTTTTTGCAGTACGCGGGCCTCTCACTGTTGTGGCCTCTCCCACCGCGGAGCACAGGCTCCGGACACGCAGGCTCAGCGGCCATGGCTCACGGGCCCAGCCGCTCCGCGGCATGTGGGATCTTCCCAGACCGGGGCACGAACCCGCATCGGCAGGCAGACTCTCAACCACTGCGTCACTAGGGAAGCCCTCCTCTGACCTTTTTCATTCCTCAGTGCACAATCTTTGGTTCTGTGACTCATTTCTTAATTCCCAGGAGGCCTTTGAACTGGTGTCAGCCACTCCTGGCCCCTTGCTTCAGTTTGCTATTCTTAGAGATTGACTTTGTTTTCTGACCTTCCTTCCTTCCAATTTCTAGATTGGTGAACTATCTCACTTCCAGCATTTGCAGGGGCATCTTCTCAGTCCTGAGCAATAACTGGAACCTCACTGAATTGAACCTCAGTGGCAATACCCTGGGGGACCCAGGGATGAAGGTACTATGTGAAACACTCCAGCAACCTGGATGTAACATTCGCAGATTGTGGTAAGAACACGTGTGTGTCTCTGTGTGTGTGTGTATGTGTGTGTGTGTGTGTGTGTGTGTGTGTGAGAGAGAGAGAGAGAGAGAGAGAGAGAGAGAGAGAGAGAGGGAGAGAGAGAGAGAAAGGGAGAAGAAGGACCAGATTAGTGATTAGTTTTCTAAGGTTGTCATAACAAAGTACAACAGACTGGGAGCCTTAAACAACAGAAATTAATTTTCTCACAGTCCTGGGGGCTAGAAGTCCAAGATGAAGTTGTCAGAAGGGTTGGCTTCTTCTGCATATTCTCTCCTTGGCTTGTGTTTGGCTGTCCTCTCCTTGTGTCTTCACATGGTCTCTGTGTGTGTCTGATTTCTTCTTCTTACAAGAACACGTCATGTTGGATTAGGGCCTACCCTAATGACCTATTTTAACTTAATGACTTTTTAAACCCTGTCTCCAAATATAGTCACATTCTGAGGTCCTAAGCGTTGAGACTTCAACATGAAATATTTGGGGGGGACACAATTCAGCCCATAGCAAATGGGAAGGCAAAATTGATTGGAGGACAGTTGTTTGGGAAGTTTAAGATGGGGAAGAATAAAGGGGAACTGAAATTAAGTCATTTGTTGGTGTTATGAAAGGACGTGACTTTCAATATCTTCCATTTCTTCATCAGCCATGCTTACCGATGAGATTTGAAGAGTTTCATCAAATACAGCAATGGCTACCTGGGCTGGAACCCATCAAAATAGTTTGCATAGGTTAAATTGTCACAGGGAATCTCTTGTAGATTTATTAATAAAATGCTTGCTGTGAGCCCACACTGTGAATCAGACTCGCATGCCCTGAGTTGAGCACACAGTCGTATTGGCCACCCCTCCAGCCGTTTTCCATCACACATCTGCATTTTTGATGAGCTACACAGCCAGTGTTAAAGTCCACCACTCCAGGAGATTTTCATTCCTTCCTCTCTTGTTCATCATAACCACTCCATCCCCAGTCTTATTTTACCTAGTACACAAACCATTGTCCACTTTTCCTCATCCTCACTCTGTTACTGACTAGAGTCCTTAGACACCTTAATCAACAGAAAGTAACTAGAGGCCAGATTTGAATCCAGGCAAGGCTTTATTGGGGCTCGTGCTACAGCACAAGGGAGCAAAAACAAGTAACAGGTGCCCTTGCTCACTCCCTGAGGGGGGGTGAGCTGGTCCCTTAAATGCGGTGAGGGTAGGGGCCAGAGGTGTGGCTTAGGTGGCCTGCCACCCCCTTGGTGGTGCTGTGTTCAGGGACCATGCACAGTACCCTGCTTTTGCTCCCGGCACCTCAGAAATGGCAGTTGGGTTTTGACTTTTTTGTATCTTATTGTTCATAATTTGCCCCAACCGCACACATGAATGCAGTTATGTTTAGTCCCTTAGAGTTTCTTTGCATTCTGTTGCTTGAGCAGATATTTGTCCAGGTGCAAGTACTGCAGTAAAGAGTCCCAGGTCCCAGCCTATCTCAACTCCACCAGCCCAGGTCCAACAACCACCATGATTTGCCTGGATAGTGCAATAGACTCTAAGACCATAAACCTCTCATGACAGGATTCACGTTTGTTCTGCAATTGTCTCTATAATGTCTGGAGACATTGTTCTTACCATGTGTTCTTGCCCCAAAATACATATTGAATGAATGTTGGCTGTTTGGTCTCCCTGCATCTACTTTTGCCACTCACCAATCATTCTCTGTACAAAAGACAGAGTGTTATTTAGAAAATTTTACTTTGATCATGGCTTAAGTGCTTTATCTTTGCTCTTTTGACAAATCATAAATTGTTCTTCTTGCCTTCAAGGCTCTGGCTGGTTTTGACATTTAACCTTCCTCTCCACCATCATCCCATGCCACTCTCCCCATCGCCCCTGTGGGTGCCCCTGTGTGATTCCAGAAAGTGAGACACAAATGGGGAGACATGGGTGAGAATGAGATGTTTTGCAGATAAGATCTATTATCCATTTGCTTCTAGTTGGTGTGGAAATGGAGGCAGAAAAGATGATCCAACAAGCCCCAGGACATTTGAACTCTTCGCCTGGAGATGAGCTGGAATATTGTTCTCGCTCCTCTGATAGGGCCTAATTGTTGGTGGTGGTGGGGATGGTGGTGACAGAGTGTGTGTTTGTGTGTGTGAAGCAAATCAGGAATCAGGGCTGCTTGCTCCTGCAGTTTAGCTGAAGGGCTGGGATTAAATCATCAAACAGTATAGCAGGGACAAGGCTGGCAAAGAGAAAAGGTAGATGGGTACAACCCTAGAGAGAACAGTATCCATCTGAAGGAGTTTCAGCTGTTAGGAACATGTGGTAAAGAGGTGGAACCCATAGGTTCACCATTGTTTTCATTTACAAAGCAGGAACCTGCCATTTATAGACTCATATATATGCCCATTATTTATGGAGGGTGTTCACTGGCAGCTGTGGTCTCAGACTGTGAGCCAGTGAGCCCAACAGCTAACTTCCCAATATGTCTTGAGCTGTAGTCAGGAGTTCTGATAAGATGATACTTTCTTTCATAAACATGTAGTTACAACTTTCTCTTTGTAACATGAGAACACAGTGCCCCTTCCTGGTGCTAAAAACCAATCTAGACCAGAAAGCAGTGACGGAAACGTAGCCCAAGTTCTGACGTTTTCTGTTTCTCTGCTTGGCATGAAGGTTGGGGCAGTGTTGCCTTTCCCATCAGTGCTGCTTCAACATCTCCTCGGTCTTGAGCAACAATCAGAAGCTGGTGGAACTGGATCTGAGCCACAATGCCCTGGGAGACTTTGGAATCAGACTTTTGTGTGTGGGGCTGAGGCATCTGTTTTGCAATCTGAAGAAGCTCTGGTGAGTCTGAACTAATTTCCCTCAAGAAGTATGAGCTGTGGCTTCAATGAGTCACGATGGTTTGGAATTTTAGTGTGAGAATGGCCTTTGCTGCTCAGAGGATTCCCTCTGTTTATCTCTGGGTGTTTGTCAATAATTAATTCAGTTAGTGTTTGTTGTAGTAAAAGCCATATACTCAGCCCTGGAGGGGAACTTAAAAAATCCAAAATGTCATGCTTGCCTTTAAAGTATTTAGAACCTAGCTGAGAAAATAAAACCAATGTACTGCATTGCTATAGAAGAGTTTTTGGACTTGATGACAGGGCCTTGGTCCACACAGAATAGGAAAAATGATGCTAAAGCAATGCAGACACTTGACATTCTATGCGGCTGTTCATTAAATGCTTCTGGGAGACTTGAATTTTGAAGAAGACAAGAAAGCACTTGAAATTGGTAGGGCTGATTCACACCCATTAGGGTGGCTATTATAAAAAAGCAAAGCAAAACAAGACTACGTATTCAGTAAGATAAACCAGAAGAAAAAGGGCAAATATTGTATGATTTCACTTATATGAAGTACCTAGAATTGTCAAATTCATAGAGACAAGATGTAGAATGGTGGTTTCCAGGGGCTCGGGGGAGGGGAATTGGGAGTTATTGTTTAATGGGTACAAAGTTTCAGTTTGGGAAGATGAAAAGGGTTCTGGAGATAAACAGCGGTAGTGTTGCACAATTATGTGAATGTTACTTAAGTGCTACTGAATTGTAGCACTTATAAATGAACACTTATAAATGTTTACGATGGTAAATTTTATGTTATGCATATTTTGCCACAATAAAAGTACATGTAGAGATCTGGGAAGATGTTGTAACATTGCATGGGCTTGGAAGGTGTTTACATGCTATTATACCAACCAGAAAAAGAAGCAGAAAGTTAACAAAGGGCTTGGATGTGCTCTTTCCATGTGTGGACTGGACTATAGGCAAAGGCAGGACGAATGCTTTCTTGAGTCACAGCAGAGTGGGGAGTGGGATGAGAGAGGTGTTGTGACATTCTGCCATCTCTGAAGGTTGGTCAGTTGCTGTCTCACATCGGTGTGTTGTGATGATCTCGCATCTGTTCTGAGCACCAACCATTCCCTGACCAGACTCTACTTGGGAGAAAATGCTCTGGGAGACTCAGGAGTTGGAATTTTATGTGAAAAAGCAAAGAATCCACAATGTAACCTGCAGAAACTGGGGTAAGTCTTCATGAGTGTCTCAGCAATAAAGCAACTTATCTTTAGGGATACATTGTTTGGAAAATGTGAATGGGGGTTACTCTAAAAGAGATTAATCAGATGGAGTTGAGGGTAAAGAATGGAAGAGACAATATCTGAAGTAGAAGTAGATACTACCAACTGCTAGTAAGTTAGTTATGTCTATGCTACTGAATGCAAGTTCGTGTGCCCAGCACACAGTGAGGCAAAACAAACTGGAACATTGCAGTTTGGAGTAGAGAAAGGTTTATTGCAGGACCATGCAACGAGATGGGTGGCTCACGTACCCCAAAACCCTGCACTCCTTTAAGGGTTTCAGCAAACATTTTAAAAGGCAAGTTGAGGGAAGGGCGTGGGTGGTTGTTGCAGACTTCTTGGTGTTATAATCCTTTGTTCTTGCACTGTCCATGTAGGTCAGGTCACACTGTTCCCATAAACCTCCAGCAAGACAAATGTTACCCTGTATTCTGCAACTTTTTATCTCCACATGGATGACTCTTCAAAGTCAGAGCCTTGAGAATAGGCTATTCTGTATATTTCAGGCTACAGGCAACATTCTTATACAAAGGGGCAAAGCATGACTAAGCACAGGCAACAGGGCACAAAGGTTAGAGTAAAAGAACCAGATCTAATATGGAGTCAGATTTGTTCTTCTCTATTACATATAGAAGTGGAGATTCTCAGAGTTGAAAGAAAGCTTAGGAATTGTGCAGCCCAGTGAAGCAGCGAAACCTTTGCTTCTAAGACATTCACGTGGGTAGTCACCCGTTTTACGGGTAAAAATTTCTAGGCACGCTGGTCATTCCTACACTGCCTGCAGTTCTTATTTCTATGCAGCCCCTTCTTTGTTTTTTGTGCGTTGGTCCTTGTTCTGCTCCCCAGGTTCTGCTAAGAGATGCTGATCTGAATTCCTCAGAGACGACAGTCACACTCTAGGTCTTCTCATCTTTTGCCTGGCTGTCTCTAAACCCTTAACCAGGACATGGCTTAGCACCTTCACCTATTTAGTTATGTTGTCCTAGGTGAGAGTTGGTCTGTTAATGTCTCTATTCGAAGCACAATGCCCAGACCTGAACCTGATACTCCTAAAGATGTGTGGTGGAACTTTCACCTCCTGTGGCAGGGCACTATAATGTCACCGGTGAAGCCTGGGATTTCCTTATATTTCTGGCAATCACATTAGATCATGAGTTCTACTGGATGTCTGCAGTCGATAATAATACACATTTTGGGGGTGTTTCTAACACCAATAACCAATTCTCTGCAGACACCAACTGGGTGTCTTACAAGTCAATTCGATTTTAACGCTAACTACCCAGAGTTATTGCAGACCCTTCAGCTAAGGTCTCAGTCCAAAAAGATATCAATGTCAGACATCAATTGCAAGTAGTGGGTCCCCAGATTACTCACACTTCTTTCTGACTTGGCTACAAATTGAGGATTCACATGACCCCCTACTCAGGTGGGAAAATTTGCTAGAATGACTCACAGAAATCAGGGAAATACTGACTTACATTTACATTTTTATAAAGGGTACAAATAATCAGATGAAGAGACACATAGGGTGAAGTACAGAAGGGTCTGGAGCCCAGGGGCTTCTATCCCCATGGAGTTGGGGTGCTTTACCCTCCTGGCATGTGGATATATTCACCAACCCAGAAGGTCTCCAAATCTCATTGTTCAAGAGATTTTATAGAGATTAACCTCCAGCCTTCCTCCCCTCTCCTTCCTGGAAGTTGGTGGATGGGGCTGAAAGTTCCAACTTTCTAATCACTTGGGCTTTCTGATGATCAGCCCATCTGAGCCTATCTAGGGAACCGACCTTAAGTTACCTCATTAGCATAAACTCAGATGTGATCAAAAGGGGCTCCTTTGAATAACAAGAGACACTCCTATTACTCAGGAAGTCCCCAGGGTTTTAGGACCTCTGAGCTGGGAATAGGGGACAAAGGCCAAATGTATTTCTTTTTTTAAATTTTTTAACATCTTTATTGGAGTATAATTGCTTTACAATGGTGTGTTAGTTTCTGCTTTATAACAAAGTTAATCAGCTATACATACACATATATCCCCATATCTCCTCCCTCTTGCATCTCCGTCCCACCCTCGCTATCCCACCCCTCTAGGTGGTCACAAAGCACCAAGCTGATCTCGCTGTGCTATGCAGCTGCTTCCCACTAGCTGTCTATTTCACATTTGGTAGTGTATATATTTCCATGCCACTCTCTCACTTTGTCACAGCTTACCCTTCCCCCTCCCCACATCCTCAAGTCCATTCTCTATGTCTGCGTCTTATTCCTGTCCTGCCCCTAGGTTCTTCAGAACAATTTTTTTTTTTTTAGATTCTATATATATGTGTTAGCATACAGTATTCGTTTTTCTCTTTCTGACTTACTTCACTCTGCGTGACAGACTCTAGTCCATCCACGTCACAACAAATAACTCAATTTTGTTTCTTTCTATGGCTGAGTAATATTCCATTGTATATATGTGCCTACCACAAAAATACCCACTGATACGTGCACTTTACCGTGTATCACTGCTCTTCCATGTTCTTTACATTGGGTTATCTCAGTTGGCCTCATAAAAACTACACTGAGTAGATATCAGTGTCTCCAACTGAAAGACGAGAACGTGAAGCTCAAAGAGCTTAAAGGCAGGAAAACCCAATGCAGATACAGTCCAGTGTAACCCACCACCCACCCCTTAACTCCAGCACACCGCTGCCTCATGATGAGTTGCTAGTAGGCTCTCTAGAAGGCTTCTACAATATATCCTGCCCTCTCCAACCTGTGTGGCACCTCACATTTAGGTCTGTTAAATTTCTTCATATCTTTCTTTTGACTCATTTTCTAGGCATTATTTTAATTTAATTTTTAAAAAAATATACAGCAGGTTCTTATTAGTAATCTATTTTATACATATTAGTGTATACATGTCAATCCCAATCTCCCACTTCATCCCACCACCTCCTCCACCTCCCTGCTTTCCCCCCTTCGTGTCCATACATTTGTTCTCTACATCTGTGTCTCTATTTCTGCCTTGCAAACTGGTTCATCTGTATCATTTTTCTATATTTTCCACATATATGCGTTAATATATGACATTTGTTTTTCTCTTTCTGAATGACTTCACTCTGTATGACATTCTCTAGGTCCATCCACGTCTTTACAAATGACCCAATTTCATTCCTTTTTTATGGCTCAGTAATATTCCATTGTATATATGTACCACATTTTCTTTAACCATACGTCTGTCGATGGGCATTTAGGTTGCTTCCATGACCTAGCTATTGTAAATAGTGCTGCAGTGAACATTAGGGTGCATGTGTCTTTTTGAATTATGGTTTTCTCTGGGTATATGCCCAGTAGTGGGTCATAAGATAATTCTATTTTTAGTTTTTTAAGAAACTTCCATACTGTTCTCCATAGTGGCTGTATCAGTTTATATTCCCACCAACAGTGCAAGAGGGTTCCCTTTTCTCCACACCCTCTCCAGCATTTGTTGTTTGTAGATTTTCTGATGATGCCCATTCTAACCAGTGTGAGCTGATACCTCATTGTAGTTTTGATTTGCATTTCTCTAATAATAAGTGATGTTGAGCAACTTTTCATGTGCCTCTTGGCCATCTGTATGTCTTCTTTGGAGATATGTCTATTTAGGTCTTCTGCCCATTTTTGGATTGGGTTGTTTGTTTTTTTAATATTGAGTTGCACGAGCTGTTTATATATTTTGGAGATTAATCCTTTGTCCATTGATTCATTTGCAAATATTTTCTCCCATTCTGAGGATTGTCTTTTCGTCTTTTTTATAGTTTCCTTTGCTGTGCAAAAGCTTTTAAGTTTCATTAGGTCCCATTTGTTTATTTTTGTTTTAATTTCCAATACTCTGGGAGGTGGGTCAAAAAATGTGCTGCTGTGATTTATGTCAAAGAGTGTTTGTTCTTCCTATGTTTTCCTCTAAGAGTTTTATAGTATCTTGTCTTACATTTAGGTCTTTCATCCATCTTGAGTTTATTTTTGTGTATGGTGTTAGGGAGTGTTCTAATTTCATTCTTTTACATGTAGCTGTCCAGTTTTCCCAGCACCACTTATTGAAGAGACTATCTTTTCTCCATTGTATATCCCTGCCTCCTTTGTCATAGATTAGTTGACCATAGGTGCGTGGGTTTATCTCTGGGCTTTCTATCCTGTTCCACTCATCTTATTTCTGTTTTTGTGCCAGTACCATATTGTCTTGATTACTGTAGCTTTGTAGTATAGTCTGAAGTCAGGGAGTCTGATTCTTCAAGCTCCATTTTTTCTCCTCAAGATGGCTATGGCTATATGGGGTCTTTTGTGTCTCCATACAAATTTTAAGATTTTTTGTTCTAGTTCTGTAAAAAATGTCATTGGTAATTTGATAGGGACTGAATTGAATCTGTAGATTGCTTTGGGTAGTATAGTCGTTTTCACAGTATCGATTCTTCCAATCCAAGAACATGGTATACCTCTTGATCTGTTTGTGTCATCTTTGATTTCTTTCATCAGTGCCATATAGTTTTCTGAGTACAGGTGTTTTACCTCCTTAAGTAGGTTTATTCCTAGGTATTTTATTTTTTTGTTGCAATGGTGAATGGGATTGTTCCCTTAATTTCTCTTTCTGATCTTTCATCGTTAGTGTTTAGAAATGTAAGAGATTTCTGTGCATTAATTTTGTATCCTGTAACTTTACCAAATTCATGGATTAGCTCTAGTAGTTTTCTGGTGGCATCTTTAGGATTATCTATGTACAGTATCATATCATCTGCAGACAGTGACAGTTTTACTTCTTCTTTTCCAATTTGTATTCCTTTTATTTCTTTTTCTTCTCTGATTGCCATGCCTAAGACTTCCAAAACTATGTTGAATAATAGTGGTAAGAGTGGACATCCTTGTCTTGCTCCTGATCTTAGAGGAAATGCTTTCATTTTTTCACCATTGAGAATGATGTTTGCTGTGGGTTTGTCATATAGGGCCTCTATTATGTTGAGGTAGGGTCCCTCTATGCCCACTTTCTGGAGAGTTTTTTTCATAAATGAGTGTTGAATCTTGTGAAAAGCTTTTTCTGCATCTATTGAGATGATCATATGGTTTTTATTCTTCAATTTGTTACTATGGTGTATCATTTTGATTGATTTGCACATATTGAAGAATCCTTGCATCCCTTGCATCCCTGGGATAAATCTCACTTGACCATGGTGTATGATCCTTTTAATTTGTTGTTGGATTCTGTTTGCTAGTATTTGTTGGGAATTTTTGCATCTATATATATCAGTGATGTTGGTCTGTAATTTTCTTCTTTTTGTAGTATCTTTGTCTGGTTTTGGTATCAGGGTGATGGTGGCCTCATAGAATGAGTTCAGGAGTGTTCTTCCCTCTGCAATTTTTTGGAAGAGTTTGAGAAGGATGGGTGTTAGCTCTTCTCTAAATGTTTGAAAGAATTCACCCATGAAGCCATCTGGTCCTGGAATTTTGCTTGTTGGAAGATTTTCAATCACGGTTTCAATTTCATTACTTGTGATTGGTCTGTTCATATTTTCTATTTCTTCCTGGTTCAGTCTCGGAAGGTTATAACTTTCTAAGAATTTGTACATTTCTTCCAGGTTGTCCATTTTATTGACATAGAGTTGTTTGTAGTAGTCTCTTAGGATGCTTTGTATTTCTGCAATGTTTGTTGTAACTTCTCCTTTTTCATTTCTAATTTTATTGATTTGAGTCCTCTCCCTCTTTTTCTTGATGAGTCTGGCTAACGGTTTATCAATTTTGTTTATCCTCTCAAAGAACCAGCTTTTAGTTTTATTGATCACTGCTATTGTTTTCTTTGTTTCTATTTCACTTATTTCTGCTCTGATCTTTATGATTTCTTTCCTTCTGCTAACTTTGGGTTTTGGATTTCTTTCTCTAGTTCCTTTAGGTGTAAGGTTACATTGTTTATTTGAGACTTTTCTTGTTTCTTCAGTTAGGATTGTATTGCTATAAACTTCCGTCTTAGAACTGCTTTTGCTGCAACCAATAGGTTTTGGATCATCGTGTTTTCGTTGTCATTTTCCTCTAGGTATTTTTCGATTTCCTCTTTGATTTCTTCAATGATCTCTTGGTTATTTAGTAGTGTATTATTTAGCCTCCATGTTTTTGTGTTTTTTATGTTTCTTTCCCTGTAATTTATTTCTAATCTCATAGCGTTGTGGTCAGAAAAGATGCTTGATATGATTTCAGTTTTCTTAAATTTACTGAGGCTTGATTTGTGACCCACGATGTGATCTATCCTGGAAAATGTTCCATGTGCACTTGAGAAGAAACTGTAATCTGCTGTTTTCAGATGGGATGTCCTATAAATATCAGTTAAATCTATCTGGTCTATTGTGTCATTAATGCTTATGTTTCCTTACTAATTTTCTGTCTGGATGATCTTTCCATTGGTGTAAGTGAGCTGTTAGAGTCCCTCACTATTTTTGTGTTACTGTTGATTTCCTCTTTTATAAGTGTTTTTTGCATTTGCCTTATGTATTAAGGTACTCCTATGTTGGGTGCATATATATTTATAATTGTTATATCTTCTTCTTGGATTGATCCCTTGATCATTATGTAATGTCATTTCTTGTCTCTTGTAACATTATTTTAAAGTCTATTTTATCTGAAATGAGTATTGCTATTCCAGCTTTCTTTTGATTTCCATTTGTATGGAATATCTTTTTCCATCCACTTACTTTCAGTCTGTATGTGTCCCTAGGTCTGAGGTGAGTCTCTTGTAGACAGCATATATAGGGGTCTTGTTTTTGTATCCATTCAGTGAGCCTGTGTCTTTTGGTTGGAGCATTTAATCCATTCACATTTTAGGTAATTATCTATATGTATGTTCCTATTACCATATTCTAATTGTTTTGGGTTAGTTTTTGTAGGTCCTTTTCTTCTCTTGTGTTTCCCACTTGGAGAAGTTCCTTTAGCATTTGTTGTAGAGCTAGTTTGGTGGTGCTGAATCCTCTTAGCTTTTTCTTGTTTGTAAAGCTTTTGATTTCTCCGTTGAATCTGAATGAGATCCTTGCCAGTAGAGTAATCTTTGTTGTAGATTCTCCCCTTTTATCACTTTAAATATATCATGCCACTCCCTTCTGGCTTGTAGAGTTTCTGCTAAGAAATCAGCTCTTAACCTTATGGGAGTGCCCTTGTATGTTATTTGTCATTTTTCACTTACTGCTTTTAATAACTTTTATTTGTCTTTAATTTTTGTCAATTTGATTACTATGTGTCTCAGCATGTTTCTCCTTGGGTTTATTCTGCCTGGGACTCTCTACATTTCCTGGACTTGGGTGACTATTTCCTTTCCCATGTTAGGGAAGTTTTTGACTATAATCTCTTCAAATATTTTCTCAGGTCCTCTCTCTCTCTCTTCTCCTTCTGGGACCCCTGTAATGTGAATCTTGTTGCATTTAATGTTGTCCCAGAGGTCTCTTAGGCTGTCTTCATTTCTTTTTATTCTGTTTTCTTTATTCTGTTCCATGACAGTGAATTCCACCATTCTGTCTTCCAGGTCACTTATCCATCCTTCTGCTTCAGTTGTTCTGCTATTGATTCCTTCTAGTGTGTTTTTCATTTCAGTTATTGTATTGTTCATCTCTGTTTGTTTGTTCTTTAATCCTTCTAGGTCATTGTTCTTTAATTCTTCTAGGTCTTTGTTACACATTTCTTGCATCTTCTTGATCTTTGCCTCCATTCTTTTTCTGACGTCCTGGATCATCTTCACTATCATTATTCTGAATTCTTTTTCTGGAAGCTTGCCTATCTCCACTTCTTTTAGTTGTTTTTCTGGGGTTTTATCTTGTTCCTTCATCTGCTACATAATCCTCTGCATTTTCATTTTGTCTGTCTTTATGTGAATGTGGTTTTCATTCCATAGGCTGCAGGACTGTAGTTCTTCTTGCTTCTGCTGTCTGCCTGTGGTGGATGAGGTTATCTAAGAGGCTTGTGCAAGCTCTTGATGGGAGTGACTGGTGTTGGGTAGAGCTGGGTGTTGCTCTGGTGGACAGAGTTCAGTAAAACTTTAATCTATTTGTCTGCTGATGGGTGGGGCTGTGTTCCCTCCCTGTTGGTTGTTTGGCCTGAGGCAACCCAGCACTGGAGGCTACAGGCTCTTTGGTGGGGCTAATGGTGGACTCTTGGAGGGCTCACAACAAGGAATACTTCCCAGAACTTATGCTGCCAGTGTCCTTGTCCTCGAGGTGAGCCACAGCCACCCCACCCCACCTCTGCAGGAGCCCCTCCAACACTAGCAGGTAGGTCTGGTTGAGTCTCCTATGGGGTCACTGCTCCTTCCCCTTGGGTCCTGATGTGCACACTACTTTGTATGTGCCCTCCAAGAGTGGAGTCTCTGTTTCCCCCCAGTCCTATCAAAGTCCTGCAATCAAATCCCACTAGACTTCAAAGTCTGATTCCTTGGGAATTCCTCCTCCCATTTCTGGACCCCCAGGTTGGAAAACCTTATGTGGGGATCAGAACCTTCACTCCAGTGGGTGGACTTCTGTGGTATAAGTGTTCTCCAGCTTATGAGTCACCCACCTCGGGGTTATGGGATTTGATTTTATTGTGATTGTGCCTCTCCTACCATCTCATTGTGGCTTCTCCTTTGTCTTTGGATGTGGGGTATCTTTTTTGGTGAGTTCCAGTGTCTTCCTATCCGTGATTGTTCAGCAGTTAGTTGTGATTCTGGTGCACTCACAAGAGGGAGTGAGTGCACCTCCTTCTACTCTGCCATCTTGAAGAAATCTCTGTGCTGGTGTCTGGACTTATTGAGGCTCAGGTTCTTTGTGTCTCAGTGCAGAAGAACTTCAGCGAGAGGCACAGTGATAGGCAAGAACTAGATTTATTAATGTAGGATGCTTGTAAGAGATGCAAGCGGGCAAGTGAGAGAGCTGTCTAGGCATTTTTGAATCATGATCCGGTCAGTATTACCTAGACATATAACAAGCAAACTGTAAATGTCTTCATTAATGTTACTGACAGAAATACCAACCAGATCAGCACCAAATACATCAGGAAGGGTCTTTACTGAGGAATAATCTGTTAATCCATAATTAAAACCCATAGATGTTCACAAAGCTCTGTTACCTCCTTGGACCAGTCCCAGTGACCCATCCTCATATATTGCCAAGCTCTTTACCAAAAAAAGTCTATATTCAATGCCTTCATTTCCTTCCCTTATATCATTACTCTATCTCAGCAATTTGGCTTCTGCTACTCTTGGTTTGTTCAACAGATATGATTTATCCCCTTTATTTTCCAGGTACTCTGGGGGCTCAGTTGTGGGTGTTGATAGTAGCAGTGAGTAAAACAAACCAAGACCCGGGTTTCACAAACATTCTTATAGTGGGTGATAAACACTAGACAATAGACAAGCAAAACAATGTACAATATATGTAAGCTGTATAATAAAAACTGGAGTGACAATGAGGACTCCTTCCTTGCCCAAGTGTTCAGTAAATGCCTCTCATGCAGATGACATGGGATTGGGTACTAAATAAACTGAGAGTGAGAGCCATGAAGAAGCCAGGGGAAAACACTCCACACAAAGCAAAAAGAAGTGAAGAGGGTCAGAGCATAAACTCTCAGTTGACCCTCAGTGATCCTGTTTATGACTCTTGTAGATTCTCCTCAGTCCTAATCCTAGTTGAAATCTGTTGCCTTTAATTCTGTTCATCATCTCCTCCTTGAGACCCTTCTTTCTTGTTTTTAGGGCACTGCTCAGTTTTTCCTGCTAATTTTATGGCTTCTGCTTCTCTGGCTTCTGCATTGACTTCTCTTCCTGTGGTCTGGGGATTTCACGATTGGTTTTCTTTTTCACTAAATGTTTCTACACTCTCTGGGAACTCTCATATGCCCCTCAGCTTTGAAAACAACCTGTATACAGGTGGCTCCCCAAACAGATCTTAAACCTAGATGTTGCTCTTGTGCTTTTTTCTTTTTAAATAGACATTTTTTAGAGGGGAATTAGATACAGCAAAATTGAGAGGAAGATACAGAGATTTCCCATATGCCCCTTACCTCACATATGCACAATCTCCCCCATTATCACCATCACCCCCCAGAGTGGTACATTTGTTACAGCTGATGAACCTACACTGACATATCATAATCACCCAAAGTTCATAGTTTACATTAGGTTCACTCTTCATTTGGTATTCTCTGTGGGTTTGGACAATTGTATAATGATATGTATCTACTATTGTAGTAACACAGAGAGTAGGTTTACTGACCCCAAAATCCTCCATGCTTGGTCTATTCATCCCACCCTCACCTCTAATCCCTGGTAATCACTGATCTTTTTACTGTCTCCATAATTTTGCCTTAAACAGAATATCATACAATTCCATTGTCTGGATGTACCACTTTATTTATCCATTCACCTAATGAAGGATATCTTGTTTGCTTCCAAGTTTTGACAATTATGAATAAAGCTTCCATAAACATCTGTGTACAGGCTTTTGCATGGACATAACTTTTCAGCTCTTTTGGGTAAATACCAAGGAGTGATATTGCTGGATCATATGGTAACAAGTATTTAGTTTTGTAAGAAACTGAAAAACTGTCTTCCAAAGTGGGTATAAAATTTTGCATTCCCACCACCAATGAATGAGAATTCCTATTGTTCCATATCATTGCCAGTATTTGGTGTTTTCAGTGTACCAGACTTTGGCTGTTCTGATATGTATGTGGTGGTATCTCATTGTTGTTTTAATTTGCATTTCATTGATGACATATGATGTGGAGCATATTTTCATAAGTTTATTTGCCACCTGTATATCCTCTTTGATAAGGTGTCTGTTAAGGCATTTAGCCCATTTTTTGTTTGTTTTGTTTGTTTGTTTTTGTTCGGTACGCGAGCCTCTCACTGTTGTGACCTCTCCCGTTGCGGAGCACAGGCTCCGGACACGCAGGCTCAGTGGCCATGGCTCACGGGCCCAGCCGCTCCGCGGCATGTGGGATCTTCCTGGACCGGGGCACGAACCCGTGTCCCCTGCATCGGCAGGCGGACTCTCAACCACTGCGCCACCAGGGAAACCCTAGCCCATTTTTTGACTGGATTTTTTCTTTTCTTACTGTTGGGTTTTAAGTGTTCTTTGTATATTTTATAACAGTCCTTTATCAGATATATCTTTTGCAAATATTTTCTCCCAGTGTAGCTTGTCTCTTTGTTCTCTTGACAGTGACTTTCTCAGAGGAGAAAATTTTAATGTTGATAAAGTCCAACTTATCAATTATTTATTTCTTGGATCATGAGTTTGGTCATCGCCAAACTAAAGTCATTGCCAAACCCAAAGTCCTCTAGATTTTCTCGTATGTTATCTTCTAGGAGATTTATAGTTTTGTGTTTTACCTTTAGGTCTGTTTTGAGTTAATTTTTGTGTTATTTTTGTGAAGGGTATGAGTGTCTGGATTCATGTTTTTGTATGTGGATGTCTAGTTGTCCAGCACCATTTGTTGAAAGGACTTATCTTTGCCCTTGCTCCTTTGTCAAAGATCAGTTGACTATATTTATGTTCCTCTATTTCTGGGCTCTCTATTCTGTTCCATTGATCAATTTGTCTATTCTTTTGTCTTCATTACTGTTATTTTACAGTAAGTCATTCAGCTGAATAGTGTCAGTCCTCCAACTTTGTTCTTTTCCTTCACTATTTTGTTGGCTATTCTGGGTCTTTTGCTTCTACATATAAACTTTAGAATCATTTTGTCAATATCCACACACACAAAAAAAACTTGCTGGGAAGTTTATTGGGACTGCATTGAATCTATAGATTGCGTTGGGCAGAACTGACATCTTGACAACATTGAGTCTTCCTATCCATGAACATGAAATATCTGTCCATATATGTAGTTCTTGATTTCTTTTATCAGGCTTTTGTAGTTTTCCTTATGTAGATCTTATACATATTTTGTTAGATTTATACCTAAGTATTGTTGCTGAAATTTGGCCTCTGTTCACCTGCACTGAATAAAACTGTGGACACAGAGTTTTGGATGAAGTAGAAAAGAATAGCTTTATTGCTTTGCCAGGCAAAGGGGGCCGCAGTGGTCTAATGTCCTCAGAACTGTGAGTCCCACACTGGAGGGTGTAGTAAGGAGCCTTATGGTGTTCAATGAGCAGGGCGTGGTCAGCTTGTGGACATTCTTCTGATTGGCTGGTGGTGAGGTAATCAAGAGTCAGCATCATCAACCTACTGGTTCCAAATGGTCTGGGGTCTACGCACTTGTGGGCAGCATACAGTTAACTTCTTCCACCTAGTGGGGGTTTCAGTTTCTGCAAAACAGCTCAACGGACATGGCTCAGAATAATATCTATAATCCTTGAGGAAGAACTAAAGGTCCTTGACTTTGTTTAATGACTAAAGTATTATTATTTTGTCTTGCTTGACTGTTTACCTTTCTTTCTGCATTTTCTCATTTCTCTGATTAAATTTATTCTTTGACTAAAGTATTTCTTCAGACAAAAGGCAGGTGGAGGACGTGGGTGTAGGTCTATTCTGGGTTAAATAGAGTCCTGCTTGGTTAAAATGTTTCAGTTTTTTGGGTGTTAATATAAATGGTATTGTGTTTTATTTCAAATTCTACTAGTTCATTGCTAGTATAGGAAAGGGATGGATTTTTTTAAATTAAATTTTTATTTTATATTAGAGTATAGTTAATTTACAATGTTGTGTTAGTTTCAGGTGTTCAGCTAAGTGATTGAGTTATACATATTCATATATCCATTCTTTTTCAGATTCTTTTCTCATATAGGTTATTATAGAATATTGAGTAGAGTTCCCTGTGCTATACAGTAGGTCTTTGTTGATTACCTATTTTATATATAGTGGTGTGTATATGTTAATCCCCAAATCCTAATTTATCCCTCCCTCCCCACATTTCCCCTTTGTTAACCATGAGTTTGTTTCCCAAATCTGTGAGTCTGTTTCTGTTTTGTGAATAAGTTCATTTGTATCATTTTTTTCTTTTGCGTCCACATATAAATGATATCATATGATATTTGTATTTCCTGTCTGACTTACTTCACTTAGTATGATAATTTCCATATCCCTCCATGTTGTTGCAAATAGCATTGTTTCATTCTTTTTTTATGGCTGGGTAATATTCCATTGTATATATGTACCACATCTTTTTTTAAAATAGTTGATTAACAATGTTGTGTTTATTTCTGCTGCACAACAAAGTGATTCAGTTATACATATATTTATATATACATTTTTTTCAATATTCTTTTCCATTATGGTTTGTCCCAAGATACTGACCATAGTTCCTTGTGCCATACAGTAAGACCCCATTGTCCATCCATTCCATATATAGCAGTTTGCAACTGCTAACCCCAAACTTCCACTCCATCCCCCCAACACCCTCCCCCTTGGCAACCACAAGTCTATCTTCTATGTCTGTGAGTCCATTTCTGTTTCATAGATAAGTTCATTTGTGTTATATTTTAGATTCCACATGTAAGTGATATCATATGGTATTTGTCATTCTCTTTCTGAGTTACTTCACTTAGTATGACAATCTCTAGTTCCATCCCTGTTGCTGCAAATGGCATTATTTTGTTCTTTATTTTTTTAATTTTTGGCTGCATTGGGTCTTCGTTGCTGCGTGTGGGCTTTCTCTAGTTGCGACGAGTGGGGCTACTCTTCGATGAGGTGCATGGGCTTCTCATTGTGGTGGCTTCTCTTGTTGTGGAGCACAGGCTCTAGGCACGTGGGCTTCAGAAGTTGTGGCACGTGGGCTCCAGTAGTTGTGGCACGTGGGCTCGTAGTTGTGGCCCATGGGCTCTAGAGTGCAGGCTCAGGGTTGTGGCCCACAGGCTTAGTTGCTCCGTGGCAGGTTGGATCTTCCCGGACCAGGGATTTAACCCATGTCCCCGCATTGGCAGGCGGATTCTTAACCACTGCACCACCAGGTCGCTATTTCATTCTATTTTTATGGATGGGTTGTATTTCATTTTATATATATATATATATATATATATATATATATATATATATATATATATACACCACATTTTTTAACATCCTTATTGGAATATAATTGCTTTACAATGTTGTGTTTCTGCTGTATAACAAAACTGAACCAGCTATATGTATACACGTATCCCCATATCCCCTTCCTCTTGTGCCTCCCTCCCACCCTCCCTATCCCACCCCTCTATGTGGTCACAGGGTACCAAGCTGATCTCCCTGTGTTATGCAGCTGCTTCCCACTAGCTATCTGTTTTACATTTGGTAGTGTATATGTGTCAGTGCTGCTCTCTCACTTCATCCCAGCTTACCCTTCCCCCTCCCTGTGTCCTCATAACCTTATATCCTGCAACCATGCTGAAATTGCTTTTTCATTCTAGGAGTTTTTTTGTCAGTTCTTTCAGATTTTCTATATGGAAGATCATGTCCTCTGTGAACACAGCTTTATTTTTTCTTCCCAATCTGTATACCTTTTATTATTTTTCCTTTTGCTGTCTTATTGCATTAGCTAGGACTTCTACTCTGATGAAGAAAAGGAGTGGTGAGAGGGGACATCCTTGTCTTTTTCCTAATCTTAGTGGGAAAACTTCAGGTTCCTTACCTTTAAGTATGCTGTTACCAGTAGGGGTTTTTGTAGATTTTTAAAAACAAGTCCAGGAAGTTTCCCTAATTCCTAGTTTGCTGAGTACTTTTATCATGAATTGGTGTTGGATTTTGTCAAATGCTTTTTCTGTATCTATTGATATGATCATACAATTTTTTCTATATTCTGTTGATGTGATGGATTATATTAATTGATTTTCAAATGTCGATTCAGTCTTGAATACCTGGGATAAATTCCATGTGATCATGGTATATAACTTTTTATACATTGTTGGATTCAATTTAGTAATATTCTGTTGAGGATTTTTGCACCTTTGCTCATAAGAGATATTTATAATGCTGGCTTCATAGAATGAGTTTGGAAATGTTCTCTTTGCTTCTCTCTTCTGAAAGAAGTTGTAGAGGATTGGTAAAATTTCTTCCTTAAACATTTGTTAGAATTCATCAGTGAAACCATCTGTGTCTAGTACTTTCTCTTTTGGAAGTTTGTTAATTATTGATTCAATTTCTTTAATAGATAAAGTTCTATTCAGACTATTTCTTCTTGTTTGAGTTTTGGCAAATTTTGTCCTTAAAGGATTGGTTCATTTCGTCTAACTTATAAAATTTGTGCACATAGAATCGTTTGTAGGATTCCTTTATTATCCTTTTAATATTTTGGGGAACTGTAGAGATTTCCCTTTTTTCATTTCTGATATTAGTAATTTGTGTCCTCTCTCTTTGTTTTTCTTCATTAGCCTGGCTAGAAATTTATCAGTTTTATTGATCTTTTCAGGATTCTTTTGGATTCATTGATTTTCTTTCTTTTTTTTAAAAAATTATTTTTGTCTGTGTTGGGTCTTCGTTGTTGTGTGCAGGCTTTCTCTAGTTCTGTTAAGTGAGGCTGCTCTTCCTTGTGGTGCGTGGGCTTCTCATTGCGGTGACTTCTCTTGTTGCAGAGTACCAGTTCTAGGTATGCGGGCTTCAGTAGTTGTGGCTCGTGGGCTCTAGAGCGCAGGCTCCATAGTTGTGGCACACGGGCTTAGTTGCTTCTCAGCATGTGGGATCTTCCCGGACCAGGGCTTGAACCTTTGTCCCCTGCATTGGCAGGTGGATTCTTAACCACTGCAACACAAGGAAAGCCCAAGATTCATTGGTTTTCTTTTTTTTTTAATATTTATATATATTTATTTATTTTTGGCTGTGTTTTGTCTTTGTTGTTGTGTGTGGGCTTTCTCTAGTTGAGACAAGGGGGTGGTTACTCTTCGTTGTGGTGCACGGGCTTCTCATTGCAGTGGCTTTCCTTGTTGCGGAGCACGGGCTCTAGGCGCGTGGGCTTCAGTAGTTGTGGCATGGGGTCAGTCATTGTGATTTGCAGGCTCCAGAGCGGAGGCTCAGTACTTGTGGAGCATGGGCTTATTTGCTCCACGGCACGTGGGATCTTCCCGGGCCAGGGTTCAAACCTGTGTCCCCTGCATTGGCAGGCGGATTCTTAACCACTGAGCCACCAGGGAAGCTCTCACTGATTTTCTTGTTAAGAATTTATTGTTTTCAATTTCATTGATTCCTGCTCTAATTTTTATTGCTTTTCTTCTGCTTACATTGAATTTAACTTGCTCTTCTTCTTCTAGTTTCCTAAGGTGGAAGCTTAGATAATTGATTTTAGATTTTTATTCTTTATTAATATATGCATCCCTTGCTATAAATTTCCATCTAAGCACTGCTTTTGCTGCATCCCACAAATTTTAAGTTGTGTTTTTATTTTCATTTAGTTTAAAATATTTTAAATTTTCTTTTGAGATTTCTTCCTTGATCCATGCTTTATTTAGAAGTGTGTTGTTTAGAAAATTGACTGTGTTATGAAATTCCATGCCAAAGGTACTTTGCCTGGGTCATTAATATTTATAACTAACCTGTCCTTTGATTTGCATTAATAATGCACCTTGGGATTACACAAAGAATAATTCATAAATACTCTGGTAAAGGGGAAGATGCAATAATTAAAACACAGTCATTAACATGGAAAGAAAAAAGAAGTGTCTTGTTTAGTGTCCATGTATTTTGGAATTTTCCAGCTATCTTTCTGTTATTTCTAGTTTCATTTGATTGCAGTCTGATTTGTTTTTTAAACTTGTTAAGGTATGTCTTATGACACAGAATGTGGTCTATCTTGGTGAATGTTACATGTGAGCCTGAGAAGAATGTGTGTTCCTCTGTTGTTGGATGAAGTAGTCCATAGATGTCAATTTTTTTAAATTTATTTTTTTGAAGTATAGTTGATTTACAGTGTTGTGTTAATTTCTGCTGTACGGCAAAGTGATTCCGATATATACATATATACTCTTTTCCATTATGGTTTATCACAGGATATTGAATATAGTTCCCTGTGCTATACAGTGGGACCTTGTTGTTTATCCATTCTAAATATAATAGTTTGCATCTGCTAATCCAAAACTCCCAATCCCTCCCTCCCCTACTCCCATTCCCCCTTGGCAACCACACGTAGATGTCAATTATTTTCAGTTCATTGATAGAGTTGCTGAGTTCAACTATGTCCTTACTGATTTTCTGCCTGCTGGATCTGTTAATTTCCAATAGAGGTGTGTTAGTCTCCCGCAATGTGTTATAGATACATATATTTTTTCTCCTTGCAGTTCTATCAGTTTTTGCCTCACATATTTTGACATTTTTTAGGCACACATATGTTAAGGATTGTTATGTCTTCTTGGAAAATTGACCAATATAAACATCATATAATGTCCCTCTTTATCCTTAATAATTTTCATTGCTCTGCAGGCTGCTCTGTCTGAAATTAATATAGATATTCCTGCTTTATTTTTTAAATTAAAAAAAATTTCAAGCTTTATCGAGGTATGATTGACCAATAAAAGTCATATATATTTAATATGTACCACATGATGTTTTTATATATGTATACATTGTGAACTAATTTCCACAAACAAGCTAATTAACATACCCATCACATTGTTACTTTTTTGTCCCTGTGTGGTGAGAGCACTTGAATCTACTCTTAGCAAATATCAAATATACAACATATTAACTTGGTGAATGAACAGTCACCAAGCTGTACATTCAGTCTTCAGAACTTATAACTGAAAGTTTATATTCTTTGATCAACATCTCCCCTTTTCCCCCATCCCCCCAACCTCTGGTAACCCCCATTCTACTCTGCTAATTATGAGTTTGGTGGGTTTTTTTGTTTGTTTGTTTGTTTGTTTTGATTCCACATATAGGTGAGATTACATGGTATTTGTCTTTCTCTCTTTGGCTTAAGTCACTTAGCATAATGTCCTCTGGGTTCATTCATGTCACAAATGGCAGGATTTCCTTCTTTTTTAAGGATGAATAATATTCCATTGCATATATGTATACATCTATCTATCTATCTATCTATCTATCTATCTATCTATCTATCTATCATGTATCACCTATGCCACATATCCCCTGCTTTCTTTTGATTAGTGTTAGCATGCTATATCTTTCTCTATCCCTTTACACTTATTTTTTAAAACATTGTTTCTATTCCTGTAATTTTAATCTGTATGTGTTTATATTTAAAGTGGATTTCTATTTATTTATTTATTTATTTTTGGCTGCCTTAGGTCTTTGTTGCTATGCACGGGCTTCCTCTAGTTGTGGCGAGTGGGGACTACTCTTTTGTGCAGTGTGTGGGCTTCTCGTTGCAGTGGCTTCTCTTGTTGCAGAGCAAGGGCTATAGGTGCACAGGCTTCCGTAGCTGTGGCACATGGGCTCAGTAGTTGTGGCTCGTGGTCTGTAGAGTTCAGGCTCAGTAGTTGTTGTGCATGGGCTTAGTTGCTCCGCAGCATGTGGGATCTTCCCAGACCAGGGCTCAAACCCATGTCCCCTGTATTGGCAGGCAGATTCTTAACCACTGTGCCACCAGGGAAGTCCTAAAGTGGATTTCTTGTAGACAATAAACAGTTGGGTCTTATTTTTTGTTCACTCTCTGATACCTGCCTTTTAATTGATTTATTTAGATCATTGATAAATTAATTATTGACATTGTTAGATTAATATCTCATATTTGTTCCCATTTTCCATTTATTGCTCTTGTTCTTTTATCTTATTTTTGTCTTCATCTCTTTTTCTGCCTTTTGTGACTTTAAGTGGACCTTTTATATAATTCCATTTTGTCTCTTTTCTTAGCACATCCATCATACTTTATTTTTTGGCTGTGCTGCCCGGTTTACAGGATCTTTGTTTTCTGACCAGGGATTGAACTGGGCCCATGACAGTGAAAGTGCTGAGTCCTAACCACTGGACAGCCAAGATTCCCTCCATTTTACTTTCAAAAAAATTTTCTTAGTGGTTGCTCCAGAGTTTGCAATACATATTTACAACTAATCTGTCTACTTTCAAATAACCCTATGCCACTCCACAGTATGAATACCTTATAATAACAAAGTAATCCTAATTCCTCCTTTCTGTCTCTTGTATAATTGCTGTCATTCATTCAATTTATATATAAGGATATTTATACACATAAATATAATCATTGAATACATTGTTGCTATTATTTTGAACATGATGTTATCTGTTTGATCAATTAAGAATAAGAAAAATAGGGCTTCCCTGGTGGCGCAGTGGTTGAGAGTCCGCCTGCCGATGCAGGGGACATGGGTTCGTGCCCCGGTCCGGGAAAATCCCACATGCCATGGAGCGGCTGGGCCCATGAGCCATGGCCACTGAGCCTGCGTGTCCGGAGCCTGTGCTCTGCAACGGGAGAGGCCACAACAGTGAGAGGCCCGCGTACGGCAAAAAAACAAAAAAAAAAGAATAATAAAAATAAAAGTTTTTATTTAACCTTCACTTGTTCCTTCTCTGGTGCTCTTCCTTTCTTTATGCATATCTGACGTATATTATTTTCCTTCTCTCTAAAGAACTTTTTAAAGTAACATTCCTTGCAAGGTGTTCTATTGGCTACAAATGCCCTCAGTTTTTGTTTGTATGAGAAACAAAGGCTGAATAATATTCATTTTTGATGGCTAATGTCACAGGGTTCAGAATTCTAGGATTTTTTTTTCTCTCGACGCTAAATAGTTCACTGCATTCTTTTCTTGTTTGCATGATTTCTGAGAATAAGTCAGTTGTAATTCTTATCTTTGCTCCTAAACAGAAAAAGTATTTTCCTCCCTCTGGCTTCTTTCAGGATTTTTCCTTTACCTTTGATTTTTTGTGTTCTGAAAATGATATGCCTAGCTGTAGTTTTTTTTTTTTTTCCATTTTTTTTGGTATCTATACTGCTTGGTGTTCTCTGGATCTGTGATTTGGCATCTGACATTAACTTAGTTAAAATTTTTGGTCCTATTTGTTTCCTGCAATTATTCTGTTCCATTCTCTTCTCCTTCTGGTATTTCCATTATGTATGTGTTACACTCATATGGCAACTTTTATAGTTATTCCACAGTTCTTGGATATTCTGGGTTTTCTTTTCCATCTTTTTTGCTATTTACTTTTGAGTTTTAGAGCTTCCTATTAAGATATCCTCAAGCTCAGAGATTCTTTTCTCAGCTATGTCCAGTCTACTAATAATCCTATCAAAGGCATTCATCTTTTCTGTTACAGTGTTATTATTTTTTGGGTTTTTGTTGTTGTTGTTGTTTTAATCTCTAGCTTTCCTTTTTGGTTCCTTCTTGGAATTTCCATCTTTCTGCTTACTTTTTTTTTTTATGGTTTATCATAGGATACTGAATATAGTTCCCTGTGCTATACAGTAGGACCTTGTTGTTTATCCATTCCATATATAATAGCTTACATCTGCTAACCCCAACCTCCCACTCCATCCCTCCCCTAAGCCCCTAGGCTCAGGTTTTTGTATCTGTTTTTATACAGCAGGTTCTTATTAGTTATCAATTTATACTCATCACTGTATACATGTCAATCCCAATCGCCCAATTCATCAAACCACCACCCCCAACACACCTCAGCTTTCCCCCCTTGGTGTCCATACATTTGTTCTCTACATCTGTGTCTCAATTTCTGCCCTGAAACAGGTTCATCTATACCATTTTTCTAGGTTCCACATATATGCGTTAATGTACGATATTTGTTTTTCTCTTTCTGACTTACTTCACTCTATATGACAGTCTGTAGATCCATCCACGTCTCAACAAATGACCCAATGTCATTCCTTTTTATGGCTGAGTAATATTCCATTGTATATATGTACAACATCTTCTTTATCCATTCGTCTGTCGATGGGCATTTAGGTTGCTTCCATGACCTGGCTATTGTAAATAGTGCTGCAATGAACATTGGGGTGCATGTGCCTTTTTGAATTGCGGTTTTCTCCGGGTATATGCCCAGTAGTGGGATTGCTGGATTGTAGGGCGCGGTCAGCTAACTGCCACGCAGCAGGAAGCTGAAGTAAGCTGAATCATCCTTCCTGTGGCCACTGCGCTTGTGCTAAGTATACTAATGAGGTTTTAAAGTAGCGACCTATCCGATGCTGGCTCACAAGTCGCACCATCGGCGAAAGCCAATCACAGAGCGACACATGTTCTTAATCCCTATATAAGCAGACTGCTATAGGATTGCGGTGTCTTCCTTCCATCTTTTCTTTAACCAAGCTGTGCTCCAATAAAGTGTGATACGAGAAGAATCTTGCGTGTGGCGACTCGTCATTCTGCTGGTCGGAGGCGGCTCGCCGCACTGGATCATATGGTAATTCTATTTTTAGTTTTTTAAGGAACCTCCATACTGTTCTCCATAGTGGCTGTATCAGTTTATATTCCCACAAGCAGTGCAAGAGGGTTCCCTTTTCTCCACACCCTCTCCAGCATTTGTTGTTTGTAGATTTTCTGATGAAGCCCATTCTAACTGGTGTGAGGTGATACCTCATTGTAGTTTTGATTTGCATTTCTCTAACAATTAGTGATGTTGAGCACTTTTCCTTGTGCTTCTTGGCCATCTGTATGTCTTCTTTGAAGAAATGTCTATTTAGGCCTTCTGCCCATTTTTGGATTGGGTTGTTTGTTTTTTTAATATCAGCATGAGCTGTTTATATATTTTGGAGATTAATCCTTTGTCCATTAATTTGTTTGCAAATATTTTCTCCCATTGTGAGGATTGTCTTTTCGTCTTGTTTTTGGTTTCCTTTGCTGTGCAAAAGCTTTTAAGCTTCATTAGGTCCCATTTGTTTATTTTTGTTTTTATTTCCATTACTCTAGGAGGTGGATCAAAAAAGATCTTGCTGTAATTTATGTCAAAGACTGTTCTTCCTATGTTTTCCTCTAAGAGTTTTATAGTGTCCGGTCTTACATTTAGGTCTATAATTCATCTTGAGTTTATTTTTGTGTATGGTGTTAGGGAGTGTTCGAATTTCATTCTTTTACATGTAGCTGTCCCATTTTCCCAGCACCACTTATTGAAGAGACTGTATTTTCTCCATTGTATATCCTTGCCTCCTTTGTCATAGATTAGTTGACCATAGGTGCGTAGGTTTACCTCCGGGCTTTCTATTTTGTTCCATTGATCTATGTTTCTGTTTCTGTGCCAGTACCATATTGTCTTGATTACTGTAGCTTTGCAGTATAGTCTGAAGTCAGGGAGTCTGATTCCTCGAGCTCCGTTTGTTCCCCTCAAGACTGCTTTGGCTATTCTGGGTCTTTTACATCTCCATACAAATTTTAAGATTTTTTATTCTAGTTCTGTAAATAATGCCATTGGTAATTTGATAGGGATTGCATTGAATCTGTAGATTGCTTTGGGTAGTATAGTCATTTTCACAATATTTATTCTTCCAATCCAAGAACATGGTATATCTCTCCATCTGTTGGTGTCATCTTTAATTTCTTTCATCAGTGTCTTCTAGTGTTCTGCATACAGGTCTTTTGCCTCCCTAGGTAGGTTTATTCCTAGGTATTTTATTCTTTTTGTTACAATGGTAAATGGGAGTGTTTCCTTAATTTCTCTTTCAGATTTTTCATCATTAGGGTATAAGAATGCAAGAGATTTCTGTGCATTAATTTTGTATCCTGCAATTTTACTAAAGTCACTGAGTAGCTCTAGTAGTTTTCTGGTGGCATCTTTAGGATTCTCTATGTATAGTATCATGTCATCTGCAAACAGTGACAGTTTTACTTCTTCTTTTCCAATTTGTATTCCTTTTATTTCTTTTTCTTCTCTGACTGCCATGGCTAGGACTTCCAAAACTATGTTGAATAATAGTGGTGAGAATGGACATCATTGTCTTTTTCCTGATCTTAGAGGAAATGCTTTCAGTTTTCCACCATTGAGAATGATGTTTGCTGTGGTTTTGTCATATATAGCCTTTATTATGTTGAGGTAGGTTCCCTCTATGCCCACTTTCTGGAGAGTTTTTATCATAAATGAGTGTTGAATTTTGTCCAAAGCTCTGTGTCTATTGAGATGGTCATATGGTTTTTATTCTTCAATTTGTTAATATGGTGTAGCACATTGATTAATTTGCGTATACTGAAGAATCCTTGCATCCCTGGGATATATCCCACTTGATCATGGTGCATGATCCTTTTCATGTGTTGTTGGATTCTGTTTGCTAGTATTGTGTTAAGGATTTTTGCATCTATAATCATCAGTGATATTGGTTTGTAATTTTCTTTTTTTGTAGTATCTTTGTATGGTTTTGGTATCAGGGTGATGGTGGCCTCAGAGAATGAATTTGGGAGTGTTCCTTCCTCTGCAAATTTTTGGAAGAGTTTGAGAAGGATGCGTGTTAGCTCTTCTCTAAATATTTCATAGAATTCACCTGTGAAGCCATCTGGTCCTGGACTTTTGTTTGTTGGAAGATTTTTAATCACAGTTTCAATTCCATTACTTGTGATTGGTCTGTTCATATTTTCTATTTCTTCCTGTTTCAGTCTTGGAAGGTTATACCTTTCTAAGAATTTGTACATTTTTCCCAAGTTGTCCATTTTATTGGCATAGAGTTGCTTGTAGTAGTCTCTTAGGATGCTTCGTATTTCTGTGGTGTCTGTTGTAACTTCTCCTTTTTCATTTCTAATTTTATTGATTTGAGTCCTCTCCTTCTTTTTCTTGATGAGTCTTGCTAATGGTTTATCAATTTTGTTTACCTCCTCAAAGAACCAGCTTTTAGTTTTATTGATCGTTGCTATTGTTTTCTTTGTTTCTATATCATTTATTTCTGCTCTGATCTTTATGATTTCTTTCCTTCTGCTAACTTTGGGTTTTGTTTGTTCTTCTTTCTCTAGTTCCTTTAGGTGTAAGATTAGATTGTTTATTTGCCATTTTTCTTGTTTCTTGAGGTACGCTTGTATAGCTATAAACTTTTCTCTTAGAACTGCTTTTGCTGCATCCCATAGGTTTTGGATCATCATGTTTTCATTGTCATTTGTCTCTAGGTATTTTTTGATTTCCTCTTTGATTTCTTCAGTGATCTTTTGGTTATTTAGTAATGTATTATTTAGCCTCCATGTGTTTGTGTTTTTTACGTTTTTTTTTTTTTTTCCTGTAGTTCATTTCTAATCTCATAGCGTTGTGGTCAGAAAAGATGCTTGATATGATTTCAGTTTTCTTAAATTTACTGAGGCTTGATTTGTGACCCAAGATGTGATCTATCCTGGAGAATGTTCCGTGAGCACTTGAGGTGAAAGTGTAATCTGTTGTTTTTGGATGGAATGTCCTCTAAATATTAATTAAATCTATCTGGTCTATTGTGTCATGTCCTTATTTATTTTCATTTTGGATGATCTGTCCATTGGTGTAAGTGAGGTGTTAAAGTCCCCCACTATTATTGTGTTACTGTCGATTTCCTCTTTTATAGCTGTTAGCAGTTGCCTTATGTATTGATGTGCTCCTATGTTGGGTGCATATATATTTGTAATTATTATATCTTCTTCTTGGATTGATCCCTTGATCATTATGTAGTGTCCTTCCTTGTCTCTTGTAACATTCTTTATTTTAAAGTCTATTTTGCCTGATATGAGTATAGCTACTCCAGCTTTCTTTTGATTTCAATTTGCATGGAATATCTTTTTCCATCCCCTCACTTTCAGTCTGTATGTGTCGTTAGGTCTGAAGTGGGTCTCTTTTAGACAGCATATGTATGAGTCTTGTTTTTTGTGTCCATTCAGCAAGCCTGTATCTTTTGGTTGGAGCATTTAATCCATTCACATTTAAGGTAATTGATATGTATGTTCCTATGACCATTTTCTTAATTGTTTTGGGTTTGTTTTTGTAGGTCCTTTTCTTCTCTTGTGTTTCCCACTTAGAGAAGTTCCTTTAGCATTTGTTGTAGAGCTGGTTTGGTGGTGCTGGATCCTCTTAGCTTTTTCTTGTCTGTAAAGCTTTTAATTTCTCTATTGAATCTGAATGAGATCCTTGCCAGGTAGAGTAATCTTGGTTGTAGGTTCTTGCCTTTCATCACTTTACGTATATCATGCCACTCCCTTCTGGCTTGTAGAGTTTCTGCTGAGAAATCAGCTGTTAACCTTATGGGAGTTCCCTTGTATGCTATTTGTCATTTTTCCCTTGCTGCTTTCAATAATTTTTCTTTGCCTTTAATTTTTGCCAATTTGATTAGTAGGTGTCTCAGTGTGTTTCTCCTTGGGTTTATCCTGTATGGGACTCGCTGACCTTCCTGGACTTGGGTGGCTATCTCCTTTCCCATGTTAGGGAAGTTTTCGACTATAATCTCTCCAAATATGTTCTCGGGTCCTTTCTCTCTCTCTTCTCCTTCTGGGACCCCTATAATGCAAATGTTGTTGCATTTAATGTTGTCCCAGAGGTCTCTTAGGCTGTCTTCATTTCTTTTCATTCTTTTTTCTTTATTCTGTTCTGCAGCAGTGAATTCCACCCTTCTGTCTTCCAGGTCACTTATCCATTCTTCTGCCTCAGTTATTCTGCTATTGATTCCTTCTAGTGTAATTTTCATTTCAGTTATTGTATTGTTCATCTCTGTTTGTTTGTTCCTTAATTCTTCTAGGTCTCTGTTAAACATTTCTTGCATCTTCTCAATCTTTGCCTCCATTGTTTTTCCGAGGTCCTGGATCATCTTCACTATCATTATTCTGAATTATTTTTCTGGAAGGTTGTCTGTGTCCACTTCATTTAGTTGTTTTCCTTGGGTTTTATCCTGTTCCTTCATCTAGTACATAGCCTTCTGCCTTTTCATCTTGTCTATCTTTCTGTGAATGTGGTTTTTGTTCCACAGGCTGCAGGATTGTAGTTCTTCTTGCTTCTGCTGTCTGTCCTCTGGTGGAGGAGGCTGTCTAAGAGGCTTGTGCAGGTTTCCTGTTGGGAGAGACTGGTCCTCTCTCTGCTTACTTTGCCTGTCTGTTCTTCCATGCTATTTACTTAATCCGTTAGAGCTCTTAGGGAATTAGTTATAATTATTTTAAATGCCTGGTCTGATAATTTCACATTCCTGCCATATCTGACTCTGGTTCTGATGTTTCCTCTGTTTCTTCAACCTTTATTTTTTGCCTTTTAAACTGTTTTGTAACTTCTTCTTTAATCCTGGACATGATGTACTGTGTAGCGGGAACTACTCTAAATAGAACTTTAGTAATGTGGTAATGAAGTGTGGGAAGAGTTGAAGCATTCTATAATCCTATGATTAGGTTTCAGTCTTTTAGTGAATTTATACCTCTGGACTGTTAATTCTCAGTGCTTTTCAACTGCTTCTCAGTTTTTTCCCCCCCTTCTTAGCAGAACAGGATGCCTAGAGTAGGTTGAAGCTGAGTATTTCCCTTCTCTAAGATCAGTTAGACTAATAATATCCCAGCAGGTTAGGCTTTGGGCAACTATTTTCTCTTGAAGACAAGTATTGTTGAAAAGAACAGAGTTTTCTGGTATATAGGCATATGTTAATTTATTGATCTTTGTTTTATTGTGCTTCACAGACATTGCAATTTTTACAAATTGAAGGTTTGTGGCAACCCTGTGTTGAGCAAGTCTATTCGCACCATTTTCCAATAGCATTTCTTCACTTTGTGTCTCTGTGTCACATTTTGGTAATTCTCGCCATATTTCATACTTTTTGATTATTATTATATTTGTTATGGTGATCCATATGATCAGCAATTTTTGATTTTTCCACTGTAACTGTTTTAGGGGCACCACAGACCATACCCATATAAGTCAGTGAACTTAACTGATAAATGTTGTGTGTGTTCTGACTGCTCCACAGATTGGCTGTTCCTGTGTCATCTCTCTTCCTCTCAGTGGGCCTCCCTATTCCCTGAGACACAACAATATTGAAATTAGGCCAATTAATAACCCTACAATTCTTCTAAGTGTTCAAGTGAAGAGTCAATCAATATGGCAAACTTCATGGTTGTCTTTAAAAAAAAATTATTGAAGTGTAGTTGATTTACAATGTTGTGTTAGTTTCTACTGTACAGCAGAGTGACTCAGTTATACATATGTATATGTTCTTTTTCATGTTCATTTCCATTACGGTTTATCACAGAATGTTGAATATAGTTCCCTGTGCTCTACAGTAGGACCTTGTTGTTCACTGTTGTCTTATTTCAAGACATTGCCACAGCCACCCTAAACCTCAGCAACCACCATTCTGATCAGTCAGCAGACATCAACACTGAGTCAAGACCTTCCACTAGCAAAGGTTATGATTCACTGAAGACTCAGACGATGGTTAGCATTTTTTTAGCAATAAAGTATTTTTTAATTAAAGTATGCATATTGTTTTCTTTAGACATATTGCTATTGCACACTTAATAGACTACAGTACAGTGTAAACATAATTTTTATATGCACTGGGAAACCAAAAAATTCATGTGACTAATTTGGTTGCAATATTTGTTTCATTACAGTAGTCTGGAACCGAACTGACAATATCTCTGACATATGCTTGTGTTTTAAAATGGTTCCTTTACTCCTCCCCATACTGGAAGCACAGAGGGATTTTCCCCTGATATTTAATGTGAGAACTTGGTTGAGCTCCTGAAGGTAAAACTCACAAAAGTACGCAGGTCCCCTTATGACGGGGTCCTCTGGTGTTTTTATTGTTCAGACTTGTCCAAAACTAACCTTTATTTATCTGTCAATTACAATTCAGGTTTTCCTCCCTGAGCACTGATTCCCTCCGAGGTTTAAGCTCATGGGTTTCAGGAAGTTATGATTCTTTGTATTTTCCTCTGTGTCTCCCCAATTTTGGGGGCAGCAAATTGTGCTGTGACCATACTTCTCGTGGATTTAAGAAGTATTGTTGATTCGTCAGCTTGTTCAGCTTTTACCTTGTTGTTAGGACGGAATGGCAACTTCTAAGCTTTCTACATGCTGGCCTGGAAACTGGAAGTCCTGCTTGTGAGTTTTTTAATTACAAAAGTAATACATGCTTAGTGTGTAAATGTTAAATAATACAAATACATGAAGTAAGAATTGAAAGCTCCTTTTCAGCTCACTTCCCGAGAGAACCATTTACAGCAGGCTGATGAGCAAACTTCCAGACATTTTGTTATACACGAACAATCATCCATCCATTTATCTGTCCATCTACCCATCCATCTTAATACACTCTGTGTATTGGTTTTCTAGGGCTACTGTAATAAAGTACCACAAAAGGAGTGGCTTAAGCAACATTTATTTTTACTTTTTTTCTTTCAATTTTATTGGCATATAATTGAAGTACAGCACTGTATAAGTTTAAGGTGTATAGCATAATGACTTGACATACATGTATTGCAAAATGATTACCACTGTTAATATCCATCACTTCATATAGTTACAAAAAATGTTTTAGGATTACTGTCTTAACAACTTTCAAATATACCATACAGCAGTGTTATCTATAGTTATTACTTTTCTTTTTGATGACGGCCATTTTAACAGACATGAGGTAGTATCTCATTGTGGTTTTAATTTACATTTCCGTGGTGAGTAGTCCTGTTGAGCATCTTTTCATGTACCCGTTGGCTATTCGAATATCTTCTTTGGAAAATATCTATTCAGGCCCTTTGCTCATTTTAAAATTGGATTATTTGCTTTTTTGTTATTGAGTTATATGAGTTCTTTACATTTTGTATATTAACCTGTTATCAGATACATGATTTGCAAATATTGTCTCCCATTCTGTAGGTTGCCTTTCATTTTGTTGATTATTTCTTTTGCTATGCAGAAGCTTTAGTTTTATGTAGTCCCATTTGTTTATTTTTAATTTTGCAGCTAATACTTTAGGAGTCATATTAAAAAAATATCATTACTAAGACCCATGTCAATGAGCTTTGTTTTCTATATTTTCTTCCAGGAATTTTATGGTTTCAGGTCTTATCTTTAAGTCTTTAATCCTATTCGAGTTGATTTTTGTGAGTGATGTATGAAAGGGGTCTAGTTTCATTCTTTTTCATGTGAATATCTAATTTCCCGAGCACCATTTATGGAAGAGATTGTCTTCTCCATTGAGTATTCTTGGTTTCTCATCAAATATATGTTGACGGCGTATTCATGGAATTGTTTCTGGTCTCTGAATCCTGTTTCATTGATCTATTGTCTGTTTTTATGCAACTATGATACTGTTTTGATTACCATAGCTTTACAATATACTTTGAAATTAGGAGGTATGATGCCTCTAGCTTTGTTCTTCTCTTTCAGGATTACTTTGGCTATTCTGGGTCTTTTATGGTTCCATATAAATTTTTTTTTATAATTTTGAAAATGTTTATTTGTTTATTCACACCCATATAAATTTTAGAAGTGTTTTTTCTACTTCTGTGAAAAATTCCAGTGAAGTCTTGATAAGGATTGCATTGAATCGGTAGATGTCTTCAAGTAGTATGGACATTTTGATGTTATTAATTCTTCCAATACATGAACAAGGGATATCTTTCCGTTTGTTTGTGTCTTCTTAAATGTCTTTCACCCATGTCTTATAGTTTTCAGTGTAGAGATCTTTCACCTCTTTCATTAAGTTTATTCCTAAGTATTTTATTGTTTTTGATGCTACTATAAATGGGATAGTTTTCTTTATTTCTTTTTTATATAATGTTATTAGTGTATAGAAATGCTACTGGCTTTTGGAAGGCAGCTATGCTCACCACTATACCACCAACGCTACATGAAATGTTACTGACATTTGTATGTTCATTTTGTATCCTGCAACTTTATTGAATTCATTGATTAGATCTAACAGTTTTTTGGTTGAGTCTTTAGGATTTTCTATATAAAAATCATGTCATCTGTAGAGTCAATTTTACTTCTTCCTTTCCAATTCTGATACATTTGTTTCTTCTTCTGGCCTGATTGCTCTTGCTAGGAATTTCAGTACTATGTTGAATAGGAGTGGGGAAGGTGGGCACTTTTGTCATGTTTCTGATTATAGAGAAAATCTTTCAAAATTTCACTGTTGAGTATGATGTTAATTGTGGGCTTGTAATATATGGCCTTTATTATGATGGGGTATGTTCCTTCTATACCTAATTTGTTAAGGGTTTTTATCATGAACAGATGTTGAATTTTGTCAAATGCTTTTTCTGCATCTACTGAGGTGGTCATGTGATTTTTTATTTCATTTTATTAATGTGATGTATCACATTGATGGATTTGCATATGTTGAACTATCCTTACATCCCAGAGATAAATTCCACTTGATTATATTGCATGATTCTTTTTTTTTTTTTTTTTTTGGTTGTGCTGGGTGTTCATTGCTGCGCATGGGCTTTCTCTAGTTGCAGTGAGCAGGGGCTACTCTTCATTGTAGTGCGTGGGCTTCTCATTGTAGTAGCTTCTCTTATTGCAGAGCACAGGCTCTAGGCACACAGGCTTCAGTAGTTGTGGCACATGGTCTCAGTAGTTGCAGCTCGCAGGCTCTAGAGCACAGGCTCAGTAGTCGTGGTGCAGGGGCTTAGTTGCCCTGCGGCATGTGAGATCTTCCTGGACCAGGGATTGAACCCGTGTCCCCTGCATTGGCAGGCAGATTCTTAACCACTGGACCACGAGGGAAGTCCTGCATGATTCTTATAACGTGCTGCTGAATTCAGTTTACTAGTATTTTGTTGAGAATTTTTACATCTATATTCATCAAGGAAATTGGTCTCTGGTTTTCTTTTCTTATAGTGTCTTATCTGATATCAAGGTAATGCTGGCATCATAAAATGAGTTAGGGAGTGTTCCCTCCTTTTTGAGGTTTGGAAAAGTCTGTGGAGAATTGGTGTTAATTCTTCTTTAAATGTTTAATAAAATTCAGTAGTGAAGCCATCTGGTCCTGGACCTTTTTTTTGCTCAGAGTTTTTTTTTTTTATTTCTGATTCAATCTCCTTACTAGTAATTAATCTGGTTAGATTTTCTTTTTCTTCCTGATTCAGTCGTGGTAGCTTGTATGTTTCTAAGAATTTTTCCATTTCTTCTAGGTTGTCCAGTTTGTTATAGTTGTTTATAGCAGTTCTTATGATCTTTTGTATTTTTGTGATATCAGTTTTAATGTCTCCTCTTTGGGTTATAATTTTATTGATTTGTGTTTTCTTTCTCTCTCTCCTTTTTTTTGGGGGGGGAGGTTTCTAGCTAAAGGTTTGTAAATTTTATCTTTTCAAAGGTCCAACTTTTAGTTTGTTATTTTTTTCTATTATTTTTCTACTTTTTATTTTACTTATTTCTGCTGTAATCTTTTTTTTTTTTTTTTGTGGTATGTGGACCACTCACTGTTGTGGCCTCTCCCGTTGCAGAGCACAGGCTCCAGACGCATGGGCTCAGCGGCCATGGCTCACAGGCCCAGCTGCTCCATGGCATGTGGGATCTTCCCAGACTGGGGCACGAACCCATGTCCCCTGCATCGGCAGGCGGACTCTCAACCACTGCGCCACCAGGGAAGCCCTGCTGTAATCTTTTATTTCCTTCCTTTTGTTAACTTTGGACTTTGTTTATTCCTCTTTTTCTAGTTCCTTGAGGTGTAGAGTTAGTTGTTTAATTAAGATCTTTCAATTTTCTTGATGTATGCATTTATGGCTAGAAACTTTCCCATTAGAAATGATTTTCCTGCATCCTATAAGTTTTGGTATGTTGTTTTTAATTTTTTTTTGACTCAAGATATTTTATAGCCCCTATAATTTTTCTTTGACTCATCGGTTGTTCAGAAGAGCATTGTTTAATTTTCATGTATTTTTGAGTCTTTCAATTATCCTCCTGTTATTGATTTCTAGTTTCATACCATTGTGGTCTGAGAAGATACTTGGTATAATTTCAATCTTCTTGAATTTGCTAAGACTTGTTTTGTGGCTTAACATATGATCTATCCTAGAAAATGTTTCATGTGCACTTGAGAAGAATGTTCTGCTATTGTTAAAATGTTCCAAACAAAATTTATCTTGTCTTAGTAATGGAGGCTAAAAGTCCAAGATCAAGGTGTCGGCAGGATTTGTTCCTCTGACAGCTGTGAGGAAGAATATGTTCCATACTTCTCTTCCTGATTCTGGTGGTTTACCGGCAATCTTTGACATTCATTGGCTTGTAGATGTATCACCTCAGTCTTAGCCTTCATCTGCACATGGTGTTCTCACTGTGTTGGTGTGTGTCTATATTTGAGTTTAAATATCTCCCTTTTATAAGGATATCAGTCATATTGGGTTAGGGCTTACCTTAATGACCTCATTTTAACTAATTACATCTTCGATGACTCTACTTCTAAATAAGGTCATATTCTGAAGTACTGGGGGATAAGACTTCAACATATGAAATGTTGGGGGACATGATTCAACCCCAAACCCTCTGTCTATCCAAACTGGAATCATTATGAGACCATTTTTCCATGATTTACTTTTTTCATTTATTGTGGACACATTGCCATGCTGGTATATACAGATCTACAGATTTTGGCATAATGCTCTATACTATACATTATGGTAATATATTTAGCTGCTCATTGAATAATGAACCTTTGGATGAGTTTCTACTTTTTCACTATTACAAATAACTCTGCAGCAAGCATATTTATATATACAACTTTATGTGTGTGTATTTGTTTTCAGACAGATACCTACAAGTGGAATTAATGAGGCAAAACTTTTAGGCATTTTATATTTTGTTAGGTATAGCCAACATTTCTTTTCTTGAACTTTAGGTCTTTCTCTCTGGCTGCATATTGCCCCTGCCCCTTCCACAATATTACACAAGCATCACACACTAAGCATTTGCAAAATTCTTTATTTCTTGTAACTTTTTTCCCACCCCTCTCCTTTTTCTTGTCCTCTCTATTCTGCCTTGTTGAATAGTGGGACTTTCCAGAGAGCCGACAAGTAAACAGAGGCTAATTCTAATCTTGTGTTTACTTTCAATTTCCTCTGCCTCTCATCTTCCTTTTACATAACAACAGAGGGAATTTTCTGAAATGCAAATTTGATAATACTGGGCTTTCGCTCAAAAAACCTTCAAACGTTCTTCTTTGAAATCAGGGTAAATTTGGTATATCTTAGCTTGGCACACAAGGCTATCCCTGATCAGCCCTACATTGCTGCTTCTTCCCTCTTGCCTACCACACCTTTCACTCTTTTGAGTCATACTGAAGTTTTAGTTCTAAGAACCTGGCCCACTCTTTCACCCTTCCTCACCCTTGTATACCATTTTCCTTTTGCCTGAGGGTTACCCTTACTCTCCCATTCCTACTGACCATCTAGAAAACTCCTTCTTATTCTTCAACTGATTTCTCTGATCCTCAGTTTTTCTATTTAGAAATAGATATAAAAACAACACGTGCATCTTGGTTTTGTAATAATTCAATGAAGTAATCCTATTTAAAGTCATCATCACACAGCCAAGCAGTTAGTAGATACTCAATAAATGTTAAATCTTCTTCCTCAATTTTCTTTGTGAGACATTTTTGTGACATAAGACATATCATTAGTAAATTTTAAAAAAAATCAGTAACAAGATAGTACATGGAAAGACATCTATGTTCAGTAAATGTAGATCTGAGTCGAATGGATTGGGTGAAACCAAGATATATGATATTGGTTACATTCTTTTAATCTAGTGGTTTGGTTGGTAGGGCTTGGTTGTTTGATTTTCTAAACATTTCATTATGTACTCTATGTACCCATCACTCAGTCTCAGTGGTTACCAACATTTTGATAATCCCGATGTGACTTTTTCTTAACAAAACCACCCTATCTACTTGTAATTGCTGCCACTTCACTTCTCCTCAAACAGCTGTTCCTAATACTTTTTAGCCCTTTTCTGGAAATAGTAGTAAATCTTACTATTCTGTAACTTTCAAAATATTCTTTCTTTTCCTTTTTGAGGACCATCTCTAGTCTTCTGGAATGGTCTTCATCTTTGCCAGTGTCTTAGTCTATTTGGGCTGCAGTAACAAAAATACCATAGACTAGGTGGCTCAAACAACAAACATTTATTTCTCACAGTTCTGTGGCTGGAAATCCAAGACCAAGGTGCCTGTAGATCACCTGGTTCCTGGTGAGGACTCTATTCTTGGCTTGCATACAGCCACTCTTGCTGTGTTCTCACATGGTGATAGTGGGGAGGCAGCTCACTGGGGTCTCTTTTAAAAGGGCACTAATCCCATCATGAGGATTCTACCCTCAAGATCTAATCACGTCTTAAAGCCCCCACATTCCATTGGATTGGCCAAAAAGTTCTTTCGGATTTTTCCATAAGATGTTACAGAAGAACCCAAATGAACTTTGTGGCCAACCCAATCATACCATCACATTGAGAGTTAAGATTTCAACATATGAAATTTGGAGGAGGGGGGACTACAAACATTCAGTCTATGACAGCCAGAAATCCTGAAAATCCCTTCTGCATGTTCACTGAAGATCCTCTGATAACATTCTCCTTAGCTAGAAAGAAGAACTTACTATAACCCACTCGGTTGTTTTTGTTCATCCCTCTTGGGCTTCATTTCCCTCTTTGTCTTGCTTACTCAGTCTTTTTTGTTGTGATTCTTTCTTGACTGGGAAGATGGAGACTAGCGGATGGATAATTATTTCTGTTTCCTTTTGGTCATCTGTTCATGCTATGCTGTCTGAACCACTTCTTTCTGTATTTCTATTTTTTCTGATTCTAAGGCACCTTGGAACTTAAAAACATGTCATTGTTCAGAAAGAAATGTGACCACATGAGATATTCTTAAATCAAAGCTTTGTTGAACGCCTAGCACATGTGACTTTCTGTATACTGTATATTACTCTCTGAGCTTCTAGGCAGGAGTGACACAGCTTCAGAGCCCTTATGCTCTTGTTAGGTGATAGTATATTCTCAACTTGACCCAAGAGTAGTACATCAACAATCTTAGTTCCACTGCAAATAATGCAAACCTAGGGCTTTGTACTCTGAGAGGCCATTTAAAAGGCAGAAGTTAGTGTGCAATGGACAGAAGGGCCAATAGAGCAGGGGATGGCTCTAGAAGGTGTAAGTCTGAGTCCCCTCTCTACCAAATACTCTCTCTTTGACCTTAAAAGCAACACATGATTTGATGATCTTCAGCTTTCTAATCTGTAGAAAATATTCAATAGTTACAGCTGCACTGCCACCTTGCTTGGTTGGTATAAGAATCAAATAAGGTAGGCCTCTGCAGTGTTAATATAATAATAATGAGAATTATTAGTAAGAGACAATCTGGGATGTCTTTCTGGAAGAAGTGGTAGTGAGGAACATGTGTGGTCAGAGGGAATACGTGTAAGAAGGAGGAATGTGGAGGGAATTGCTTTTGCTCTGTCTCTCCTGCTGATCCCAGGAAAGCATCTGCTAAGAAATCATTTGTCTCTCTTATGGGGCAAGAGATAGAGAGTCTTGCTCTCCTCAGATTATATCCAAGATGCTGGCCTTTAACTTGAAGCATGAAGCTTTTCAGATAAAATGAAGTTCCTGTGTTGAGACAGCTGTGCAGTGTTCAAGGAAGTCTGGGCACTGAGGATTCTTCTCCCTGTTCCTTCTACAGGTTGGTGAATTCTGGCATTACGTCAGGTGGTTGTGTAGCTCTGTGCTCGGTGCTAAGCACAAACAAGAATCTCACACACCTTTACCTACGGGGCAATGCTCTTGGAGACGTGGGGGTCAAGCTACTCTGTAAGGGACTCTTACATGCCCACTGCAAGCTTCAGGAGTTGGAGTAAGTCTCTGAGCTTATTACAGTGATGGGAATGCATGGTGGCTACAGGGAAGGGGATAGTTGAGGGGAATGTTGATGAGATCATCTATATCTGAGAGTCTTCCTAGGGCTTGGCTTCTTACAGGATTATGGGACTAGGAGGACCTGTACTTTTAGATGGTGTAAAGGTAAATACTGAAGTTCCTTTCACCATAAATCCCTCTACCACAAAAGAGTGGGGGTGGTATGGCACTAGTGTTTTAGGAAAATCTGGGGGGGAGACACAGAATTTGGGAAAAATCATTTCATAAACTGCTGTTAATCATTTGAACTACAAAATCCAGTAGACTGGAAAAAATATTCTCATCTGAAGAGGAGAGAATGATAACCCTTGGCACATAAGGCAGTTCCAAGCTTGTTAATCCTGAGCCTTTCCTGCATTTGAAATATTGCAGGCTAAGATCTGGAAGACGTGTGGAGGATAATTTAAGGGGACATTTTCTTGAAATCACCTTCTTTCTTGCAGATTAGACAACTGCAGCCTCACGTCACACTGCTGCTGGGGTCTTTCCACACTTCTGACTTCTAACCAGAGCCTGCGAAAGTTGAGCCTAGGCAACAATGACCTGGGTGATCTGGGGGTCATGCTACTCTGTGAAGTGCTGAAACAGCAGGGCTGCCTCCTGAAATGCCTGAAGTAAGTGTGCTCTGTAGAGATTTGTGTGACAGGGCTCCTATTGCTAAGGAAAAGTTGGCCAGTTTGCAAAATCCAAGTTGGCTTCATTTGCACTCTGGGTGAGGTTGGGCCTGGGCCAGTTGCAGATTTATATATGTATACAATAATTGAGTCATGAACTATGTATTCAATTTCATCCAGACATTTAGAATAATCAAGGTTCATCTGGGTGTGAAAAGACCTTTCATCCATATTCCTGAAAGAAACACAAGTCCCAATGAAAAATAGCCAAAGGGAATTGTATTTCTGTGCAAGGTATCATACTTTGTAGAACTAGACCTGTCCATGGGTCATCCTCTGCCTGGAACTTCCCCCCTTTGATATCCACATGCCTTATTCCTGTGCATCATTAAATTCTCTGCTCAGGGTTTTCTCTGTGAGTCTGACTGTACCCATCCTACTGAAAATAACAGCCCAGCATGCCTTTCCTCTTCTCTGCTTATTTTCCTCCATAGCGTTGACCATCATAATACATGCTATATCATTTTCTTGTTTATTTATTATCTATATCTTACCCCTAGTTTATAAATTCTGTTAGCCCAGAAATTTCTGTCCTTGACCATGGCCTCAAGGCTGAGAACCAATTGGAATACAGGTTTGAATAAACAGTAGTTCAGATCAGCGTTGTATCCTTGTGTGGACAGAGTGGAGCATGTTTCTTGCAAGAAAAGCCATTTCTAGAGCTAAGAGAAATAGGAACAAAAGGAATTATTGGTCAGGATGAAGCTGGGGACATTGCTGTATGTGGGCTAATTGACCTAGCCCTGAAGGACACTCTGGAGATAAGGGACAGGCTCAAAAGAGACTGGGGAATCCATGGATGCAGTCAACCTGTCTTGTGAGCTCAGGTTGCCATAACAAAATAGCATAGACTAGGTGCCTTAAACAAATCATAGACATTTATTTCTCACAGTTCTGGCAGCTGGAACATCCAGGATCATGGTGCTGGCTGATTTGGTTTCTGATGAGAGCTCTCTTCTGGGCTTGTTGTGTCCTCATGTGTACACACACAGAGAGAGAGAGAGAGAGAGAGAGAGAGAGAGATAGACAGAGATAGACAGAGAGTGTGTGCTGTGGTATCTCTTATTATAAGGGCACTAATCCCGTCATGAGGACCCACCCCCATGACCTCATCTAACCCTCATTACCTCCCAAAGACCTCATATCCAAATACCATCACATTGAGGGTTAGGGCTTTAACATATGAATTTTGAAGGAACACAAACAGTCCATAACACAACCAAATCAAGATTATTAGAAATGATTCAGGACAAATGGTATGATTTCTTAGTTAAGTTGCAAGGGAAATTTAAAAAAAGAGAAGGAGGAAGAACTGATATCAAAGAAGACTTGAGAGGCATACCAAGCAATTACAATGTGTGGACCTTTTCTTTTTGGCTGCATTGTGCGACTTTCAGGATCTTAGTTCCCCCACCAGCAATTGAACCTGGGCCATGGCAGTGAAAGCACCAAGTCTTAACAACTGGATTGCCAGGGAATTCCCAACGTGTGGACTTTATATGGCTCCTGATTAAATGAACATAATATAAAAGTTTTATCAGTTGAGGAAGTTTAAACACTGATTGGACATATATTGATATTTAGAAATTATTGTTAACTTTTTTGGATGTGCTAATGGCATTGCAGTTATGTTTTAAAAGTCTGCATTTAGTTTCACACATTGAAATACTTATAGATGCATGAACTGCTGTGTTTAAGATAATCCACTGATGTGAGGAGTGGGTGGGTGATAGATGAAACAAGATTGGCCATGAGCTGTTAACTGTCAAACATGGGTAATGGGATTCATTATACTATTCTCTCGATATTTGCACATGTTTAAACATTTCCAAACTCGAAGATTAAAAATATTGAATATCACAGAAACCACATTAGGCATGAAGTGCAGCATTGGAAAGCTTAGAAGTGTGAGGCTAAGTGAGGAGATGAGATTTTTAAAGCCAAAAACTGAAAGTGTTTATTTGAAGAGTACAATCCAAAGCTTCTCTATCTACTTTTACAGGTTGTGTGGAATGTATTTCAATTATGATACAAAACGTGCGTTAGAAACACTTCAAGAAGAAAAGCCTGAGTTGACCATTGTCTTTGAGCCTGCTCGGTAGTGGTGGAAGCAGGGCTGCCAGATGCCAAGGTTCTTTGCCTCCCCTGCCATCTAGGTGTGGATAAGTGGTAGTGAATACTCCTCCAGCAGGGTTAAGACCACCACACTGTGATTCTTCTGGTCCAGTGAGGAAGAGTGGAAGCTTGCTGATGGTGCCTTTGCCTAGAGGATGTGAGCATCTCCTTTACCTCTGGGTTGAAGACACCAGGGCAATAAAGTCATCAAACAACACAGGTCTCACCATAGTGCCTCAGTCAGAGGATGTGTTCCTCTTGGTGACCTCATGTAACTAACTCATTCAATAAAGCACTTTTTCTTTCTTTTTCTCTTTTTGCTCTAGCTCTCCTTTGCCTCATATCTTGCCCCCCCCGCCTTTTTGGTTACTTTTGACTGTGTCATTCCTCCTGCCATCTTTCTCTTAACTGACCAGAACAGAATGAGTTAACTGTATATTATGTTGCAATTTTGTGGCGGCAACTTATTTATTTTTAATCTTTGAACAGTTATATTTTCTAATAAAATAATTCATTTTATTGTATTGTAGCTGGTTGAAAATTTGGAAAATAGAAAAACTTTACTGTATTTATTGAGTTAATTTGTTTCCTTTCCTTAATTTTAAGAGAGGGTGCCTAGAAATCTTTTTACTTATTTATCTAAACTACTAAATATAAATTAAATTGCTTCATGTATTAAAAAATCTCTTTGCCAAACGATTCAATTGTAATGAATAAGGAAAAAAAAATGTCTTATCCTAACTCTGATGGTTGAAATTTCAGCTCTGGTAGGACAGGAGGTTGAAATCATGCAAAAGAAAAGTTTTAGTGTAGAGGGAGCCTATATTCATAAATAGAAGTATTACGTAGAAAATGCATTTTGCCTTCAGTTATAAGAACTTATCTTGGATTTATCACATTCCAGGAGCATTTCATCTACCACACTTCACATAGCATTAAATCATTAATATATATTGAATGATTGCTTCTCCACACATAGAGCAACCCTTAAACCACATGGAATTTTTCAGGATGGAAATACCACTTCCTTTTTCAAATGAGTCATCTAGACCTCTGCTTGTCAAAGTATAGCCTATGGTTTTCTTTGGTTTTCTATGGTTGATGTAAGGAGATTTTGCAAGAATGTAAATCAATCGAATTACTAAGTATGCTTTTTAGATGAGCTGACTTTTTCATGATAAGACTTTTTCAGTAAGGGAAGCAGTATGTGATTTATATTCTGGTGCAAAGTCTTTTTCTAGTCTAGGACTAGCACTTTTGAGTAACTCTGATCTCTATATTTGCTTTTTTGCATCTTAGTGAAGTGAGATATTGCAGACTGCCTCTCTGCCACAAACACCTTGACGTGCAGGATAAAACATAATTAGAAAAACACAGCTAAGCTGGAAAGACAGAAGAAAAATTTCTGTTCATTAAGATCTCAAAACTGTATTAAGAGTTTACCTTTCAGTGGTCAAGAGGAATATCTTAACAGATAAATACCCCACAATATAACTATTAATTTGGAAAATTCCATGAGGTTTTCCACACTAGTAGAACTAAAAAATAAGTAAAGGTGATGGACAGAAAATCAATATACAAACATCAACACGTGCAGTTGGAAAGAAATCATTCGTTGCAACCATCACAATTAAAATTGGGTGAGACATGAAGCAGCAATGGGTGGTAAAACCTAATAGGAAATTTAAATGATAAGCAGTATTCTTGTGTAGTCTGAAATTATCTTTTTACAGCTGGCTAATCAGTTGCAAAAGAAAAATAGTAACTATATAAAGGGCAGAAATTGGACAGTACCTGACCATCAAATTAAAAATATCAGTGAGGGCAGGTGGATGTCTGCTTTCAGGTGAGATGACTTGAGATGGAACCAATATCACTACTGTGTGTTTCTGTTTGAGAACCTGGAATTTAATCATCAGCAAACACCAGACAAACTCCAAATGAGGAAGTTCTATTAAAAGGGGGAGGGGACTATATTCTTCAAGAATGTCAATGTCAGTGTTGACAATGGGTAAATCTTGGGGTGGGAGGGTTACGGAATTATTCTTTAGACTGTTCTTATTCTTGCATCTTTTATGTACATATGACATATTTCCAAATAAAAGGTTTAAATAATCAAAACAGCAGTATTTCTAAGCACTTGCAATTTAAAATGTAATAAAATCCTATTAATCAAGGGACTTCCTTGCTGGTGCAGTGGTTAAGAATCCACCCACTAATGCAGGGGACATGGTTTCAAGCTCTCGTCTGGGAAGATCCCACATGCTGCGGAGCAGCTAAGCCTGTGCACCACAACTACTGAAGCCCGTGCACCTAGAGCCTGTGCTCTGCAACAAGAGAAGCCACCACAATGAGAAGTTCACACACTGCAACGAAGAGTAGCCCCTGCTCATCACAGCTAGAGAAAACCCATGCACAGCAACGAAGACCCAATGTAGCCAAAAATAAATGAATAAATTTATTTTTTAAAATCCCATTAATTGTAGCAATAAGAGTTATTAAGTATGCAAACAAAAGAAGAGCAAAGAGCATTTTTCTCACCATCCAAGTCTACAAAGATTTACCCACTACAGTCACTGACCAACAGTGCACTCTGTGTTTCAGACAGAGGAAATTAAAGATGACAACAGGATGCTCTGTGCTTTGGACAAACAGGTTCCTTAGATAGTTAGACGTAGCTCAGGAAGAGTTTTAATAAACCCAGTTTCTTTCATCTTCTCATAGATAGAAAAGCACGTTAATCATTAACTTGAGATATCTGTTCTTTATGACTAGCAGTAATCTTTCACCAAGATGTATACTTCACTACATGCATTCCCTAGCCAAAAAAAAAAAAAAAAAAATCACATATATACTGGCTTCTTCCCCTACTTCTTTGGAGCAGTTCCTCAGAACTATCTGAGAGGCTGTCTCCTGGGCTATAGTCTTCAGTAAGACCCTGAATAAAATTTAACGTGTGTGTTTTTCTTTCAGTCAATATTTACCTGGAGTGAATCTCTTAAAAATTAAAAGTTGTAAAAGACCATATAAAAGAGGACCTGAATGAATGGAGAGATGGAGATATATGTCATATTCACGGATGGGAAATTTCAAAGGCATGACAATGCTATCTATTCCTCCCCTCAAACTAAAATTCAATGCAATTGTCATTAATATACTGACAGGGATTTTCACAGAACTGAGTAAGATAATTTCCTAAATGTATAAGAAAAATAGGGATCAAAAAATATCCAGAAAAAATTTGACAACGTAGGAAACTTGCCACACTAGATATTAAAAAGCTATAAAACTGATTGATGTAGTATAGGCAGGATAGAGTTCATGCACAGGCATAGGCATGTATGGAAATGTAATTTGTGATATTGAAAATGTTGAGGAAAGGAAGAACTAGTCAACCCGGCTGGGACAAACAGCCATGCACATGGTAACATTGTATTTCTGCCTTATATCATACAAATAAATTCCAAAAGTAATGAAGACACATTTTTTTTAAAGGTTTTAATTTTTTTTATTTATTTATTTTTGGCTGTGTTGGGTCTTCGTTTCTGTGCAAGGGCTTTTTCCTGTTGTGGCGACCGGGGGCCACTCTTCATCGCGGTGCGCGGGCCTCTCACTGTCACGGCCTCTCCTGTTGCGGAGCACAGGCTCCAGACGCACAGGCTCAGTAGTTGTGGCTCACTGGCTTAGTTGCTCCGCGGCATGTGGGATCTTCCCAGACCAGGGCTCGAACCCAGAAGACACATTTTAAAAGTAAAGCTACATGTACAACAATACGACTATAGTTAACAACACTGTATTGCATAATTGAAGTTTGCTAAGTGGGTAGATCTTAAGTCTTCTCACCACACACACACACACACACACAAAAGGAAAAGTGCAGCTATGTGAGACAATAGATATGTTAATTAGCTTGATTGAGGTGATTGTTTCACAGTGTATACTTATACCAAAACATCACATTGTTTTCTACCTATCTATCTATCTAATTTTTGTCAGTTATAACTCAATGAAGCTGGGGGAGAAACAGAATGACAGGAAAGTGCATTACATGACATAAGCACATTGACACAGATCATTAAATTCACAGAATGCAGTCACAATAAAAGCACATTGTTTTCTTCAGGGAAAAAAGTATAAACACTTTAGAAGAAAATAGAGCAAAACGTGTAAGTTTAGGTAATGTGCTTCTTGAAATAAATATAAAATACACAAAGTATAAAGGAAAGGTTGATAAACTATAAAATGTAAAACTTTTGAGCATTGTCGTAAAGATAAAATATTAGCTCCAGCTTGAAACCTCTTGTGCCCAGTCCTGGTTCACATTTCACTCCAGCCATTGTTGTGCTCACCGGCTGCACACAGATGCAATATGATAGTATGTCAAGTCAGAGGTATCACCTATCTTTCTTTGCCTTTCAGCCATGAGGCTTCTCTGATACTCCATGGGACATTTGCTGAACAACCCCATGCTGCCCAGCCTGCCAATACAGCAAAGCTAATGCCCTTGAGCAACAGGGGTGGAGACCACTATGAAGGTTTCCTCTTCCTCTCAGTGATACATTCTACATGCTTTTCAGAAGGCCTTGCTAGGACTGAGACCCTGTAACTTACTGCAGGGGCCAGCTTATTACACCTCCCTTGTGTTTGCTTTCCTTCTGTTATGGATTATGTCGACTTGAATGAAAATGCGCAACGCAACAACTGTGAGCGTAATTTATTCAGTGTCTTACTGAGGTCTATAGCCTGGGAGAGAGCCTCTAAGATCGCTCTGAGAAACTGTTCTGAAGAGGTTACCGGGGGAGGCCCACATAAATATGGTTTTGCTAAAGGGTATTGTAATCAATCACACATCTCAGTAGAAGATTGTTGCTAGTTGCCGAGAACAAATACCTTAGTGGTTTTAGTGTTTTTCTAAGTCTGGGAAGATGCAAGAATTTGGGTTCATAAAATTTTCTCCTGAAAATACCTAACTATCTGAAGGCTTGTTCTGCCAGTTTTCCCAGAGTGCCTCATTCCTGATCTCTGCTCTGAATTTCTTTCAAGTTGTATTGAAGGTCAGCCACTACAGTGGCTAATGACTTAATTCTTGTAGAACCAGTGGCGAGTGACATTCTTTAGTTTGCAGTTACATTGTGTTCCCTCGACCCACAACCTGTCTCAATTCATATGTTGAAACCCCAACCTTCAGTAACTCAGAATGTGACCCTATTTGGAAAGAGGATCTTTATAGATGTAATTAGTTAAGGTGGGAACATGCTGGAGTAGGATGGACCCTAATTCAATATGTCTGGTATCCTTGTAAAAGGGTAAAATTTAGACACAGACATAAACACAGGGAAAACATCATGTGCAGATGAAGACAGAACTCTACAAACCGAGGAATGCCAAGGATTTTCAGCAAACCACCTGAGAGACAGAGACAGAGACAGAGACATGGAGCAGATTCTTCCTCATAGCTCTCAGAAGGAGTCAACCTGGCTGACATCCCGGTCTCAGATGTCTAACCTCCAGAACTGTGAGATAGTGCATTTCTATTATTTAGACCACGCAGTTTGTGACACTTTGTTATGGCAGTACTAGTAAACTAATACAATTTGTAATAGCAAAACGTTTAGTCAGGTTCAAATGGTAACACTCACTCTCAGAACTGATGTGTCACTAGCAGCCAGTGGAGCTTTTCCAGTGATGAAACTTTATAGGAATATTTGTAGAAATGGAGGAGGCCCACCCTACTCCCGTATGTCCTCATCTTAACTAATTACAACTGCAATAATGCTATTTCCAAATAAGGTCACATTCTGGGGTACTGGGAGATAGGCCTTCAATATATAAATTTTGGGGGACACAAACTCATAAGCGTGCTCTCTCTGGCTCTCCAAATTCATGTTCTTTTCACATGTAAAATACATTCACTGTATCCCAACCTCCCTGAAGGTCTTCACTCATTCCACTATCCAAGCTCATCTGATTATCATCTAGAATTCCCTGGCAGTCCAGAGGTTAGGACTCTGGGCTTTCACTGTCAAAGGCCTGTGTTCAATCCCTGGTTGGGAAACTAAGATCCTGCAAGCTGTGCGGTACGGACAAAAAAAATACATCATCTAAATCAGGTATGGGTGAGACTTGAGGAATAATTCATCTTGAGGCAAAATTCCTGTCCAGCTGTGAACATGTGAAACTGAACATCAGGTTATGTACTTCCAAAATATAATGGTGGGACAGGCATAGGATAGACATTCCCATTCAAAAGGAGAAAAATCAGACGGAAACAAATAATCACTTGTCCCAAGCAAGTATGAAACCTGACAGAACAAATTCCATTAGATTTTAAGTCTTGAGAATAACCTGCTCTGATTATGTACTGCCCTCCTGGTCACAGAAAAGTAGATTACCTCACCCCCTGGGCCTGTGCTCTCTGGACCCTGGTGGCAATGGCAGCTTGTCAAATTCTGAACCACCAATACGATCAGTCTTCCATTTTCTTGTAGGATAACATGTATTCCTAGACAGATAGCTCTGTTGGCCCATTTCTTGCCTCTGGAATCCTAGAAATCTGACAGTCTTCTTTATTTTATCCTGTTTCTGTCTCCTTTAGTCCAATCTGTCAGTATTTCTGCTGATAGAACATTCACAAAAATCTTGTTGGTTTCCTATGAAATTCATAGGAGTCCAAATCATCAAACAAGAGGGACCTTTATACATCTTTCCTGGACAATGACAACTTTATTCCTGGTTTCTACTGAGATAGTTGATTGGATCCATGAGTCACATGCCTAATCCCTTTAGCAAACAGTTGTCAGTCACATTCTTGATCCTGTAGCTTAAACTACACAACACACAGACACACACACACACACACACACACACACACACACACCTTGCATGAAAGCATGCATGCATTTCTGTTGAACTTAAGTTTAATTTGGGAAAGAATCACAGTTTTGTGATATGTCATGCCACCTGTAAACATTGTATATCTACCCCATTATTCTCCTTTTCTATCTTTCAGTAATGTTTAGTTATTTTTTCAATATGTATCTCCCTCAGTTTTAAAAATTAACTTTATTCCTATATACTCTAATATCTTTGTGGCCTTTACAAATGGGGTTGCATTTCTATTGCATTTTATAATGTCAGTGTTGGATTGTGAAATTGCTGTATATAAATAAATATTTATCTATAGCAAAACAATTAGATTGAATATTCTAGTGGTTTGTCTAATGAATTTGCTTGCTTTTTCTATGTAGATATCACCTTCAAATAATAATAATTCTGATCCTTCCTTTCTCTTTCTCCTACATCTTTTTTTTTTTACATCTTTATTGGAGTATAATTACTTTACAATGGTGTGTTACTTTCTGCTTTATAACAAAGTGAATCAGTTATACATATACATATGTTCCCATTATCTCTTCCCTCTTGTGTCTCCTTCCGTCCCACCCTCCATATCCCACCCCACTAAGTAGTCACAAAGCACTGAGCTGATCTCCCTGTGCTATGTGGCTGCTTCCCACTAGCTATCTGTTTTACGTTTGGTAGTGTATATATGTCCATGCCACTCTCTCACTTTGTCACAGCTTACCCTTCTCCCTCCCCATATCCTCAAGTCCATTCTCTAGTAGGTCTGTATCTTTATTCCTGTCTTACCCCTAGGTTCTTCATGACATTTTTTTCCCTTAAATTCCATATATATGTGTTAGCATACAGTATTTATCTTTCTCTTTCTGACTTACTTCACTCTGTATGACAGACTCTAGGTCCATCCACCTCATTACAAATAGCTCAATTTCGTTTCTTTTTATGGCTAATATTCCATTGCATATAAGTGCCACATCTTCTTTATCCATTCATCCGATGATGGACACTTAGGTTGTTTCCATCTCCGGGTTATTGTAAATAGAGCTTCAATAAACATTTTGGTACATGACTCTTTTTGAATTATGGTTTTCTCAGGGTATATGCCCAGTAGTGGGATTGCTGGGTCATATGGTAGTTCTATTTGTAGTTTTTTAAGGAACCTCCATACTGTTCTCCATAGTGGCTGTACCAATTCACATTCCCACCAACAGTGCAAGAGTGTTCCCTTTTCTCCACACCCTCTCCAGCATTTATTGTTTGTAGATTTTTTGATGATGGCCATTCTGACTGGTGTGAGATGATATCTCATTGTAGTTTTGATTTGAATTTCTCTAATGATTAATGATGTTGAGCATTCTTGCATGTGTTTGTTGGCAATCTGTATATCTTCTTTGGAGAAATGTCTATTTAGGTCTTCTGTCCATTTTTGGATTGGGTTGTTTGTTTTTTTGCTATTGAGCTGCATGAGCTGCTTGTAAATTTTGGAGATTAATCCTTTGTCAATTGCTTCATTTGCAACTATTTTCTCCCATTCTGAGGGTTGTCTTTTGGTCTTGTTTATGGTTTCCTTTGCTGTGCAAAAGCTTTGACGTTTCATTAGGTCTCATTTGTTTATTTTTGTTTTTATTTCCATTTCTCTAGGAGGTGGGTCAAAAAGGATCTTGCTGTGATTTACGTCATAGAGTGTTCTGCCTATGTTTTCCTCTAAGAGTTTGATAGTTTCTGGCCTTACATTTAGGTCTTTAATCCATTTTGAGCTTATTTTTGTGTATGGTGTTAGGGAGTGATCTAATCCCATACTTTTACATGTACCTGTCCAGTTTTCCCAGCACCACTTATTGAAGAGGCTGTCCTTTCTCCACTGTACATTCCTGCCTCCTTTATCAAAGATAAGGTGACCATAAGTGTGTGGGTTTATCTCTGGGCTTTCTATCCTGTTCCATTGATCTTGATTTCTGTTTCTGTGCCAGTACCATACTGTCTTGATTACTGTAGCTTTGTAGTATAGTCTTAAGTCAGGTAGCCTGATTCCTCCAGCTCTGTTTTTCGTTCTCAAGATTGCTTTGGCTATTCAGGGTCTTTTGTGTTTCCATACAAATTGTGAAATTTTTTGTTCTAGTTCTGTGAAAAATGCCAGTGGTAATTTGATAGGGATTGCACTGAATCTGTAGATTGCTTTGGGTAGTAGAGTCATTTTCACAATGTTGATCCTTCCAATCCAAGAACATGGTATATCTCTCCATCTATTTGTATCATCTTTAATTTCTTTCATCAGTGTCTTATAATTTTCTGCATACAGGTCTTTTGTCTCCTTAGGTAGGTTTATTCATAGATATTTTATTCTTTTTGCTGCAATGGTAAATGGGAGTGTTTTCTTGATTTCACTTTCAGATTTTTCACCATTAGGGTATAGGAATGCCAGAGATTTCTGTGCATTAATTTTGTATCCTGCCACTTTACCAAATTCATTGATTAGCTCTAGTAGTGTTCTGGTAGCATCTTTAGGATTCTCTATGTATAGGATCATGTCATCTGCAAACAGTGACAGCTTTACTTCTTCTTTTCCGATTTGGATTCCATTTATTTCCTTTTCTTCTCTGATTGCTGTGGCTAAAACTTCCAAAACTATGTTGATTAAGAGTGGTGAGAGTGGGCAACCTTGTCTTGTTCCTGATCTTAGTGGAAATACTTTCAGTTTTTCACGATTGAGGAGTATGTTGGCTGTGGGTTTGTCATATATGACCTTTATTATATTGAGGAAATTTCCCTCTATGCCTACTTTCTGCAGGGTTTTATCATAAATGGGTGTTGAATTTTGTCGAAAGCTTTCTCTGCATCTATTGAGATGACCATATGGCTTTTCTCCTTCAATTTGTTAATATGGTGTATCACATTGAGTGATTTGCATATATTGAAGAATTCTGGCATTCCTGGAATAAACCCCACTTGATCATGGTGTATGATCCTTTTAATGTGCTGTTAGATTCTGTTTGCTAGTATTTTGTTGAGGATTTTTGCATCTATGTTCATCAGTGATATTGGCCTCTAGTTTTCTTTCTTTGTGACGTCCTTGTCTGGTTTTGGTATCAGGGTGATGGTGGCCTTGTAGAATGAGTTTGGGAGAGTTCCTCCCTCTGCTATATTTTGGAAGAGTTTGAGAAAGATAGGTGTTAGCTCTTCTCTAACTGTTTGATAGAATTCACCTGTGAAGCCATCTTGTCCTGGGCTTTTGTTTGCTGGAAGATTTTTAATTACAGTTTCAACTTCAGTGCTTGTGATTGGTCTGTTCATATTTTCCATTTCTTCCTGATTCAGTCTTTGCAGGTTGTGCATTTCTAAGAATTTGTCCATTTCTTCCAGGTTGTCCATTTTATTGGCATAAAGTTGCTTGTAGTAATCTCTCATGATCTTTTGGATTTCTGCAGTGTCAGTTGTTACTTCTCTTTTTTCATTTCTAATTCTATTGATTTGAGTCTTCTCCCTTTTTTTCTAGATGAGGCTGGCTAATGGTTTATCAATTTTGTTTATCTTTTCAAAGAACCAGCTTTTAGTTTTATTGATCTTTGTTATCATTTCCTTCATTTCTTTTTCATTTATTTCTGATCTGATCTTTATGATTTCTTTCCTTCTGCTAACCTTGGGGTTTTTTTGTTCTTCTTTCTCTAATTGCTTTAGGTGCAAGGTTAGGTTGTTTATTCGAGATGTTTCCTGTTTCTTAAGGTAGGATTGTATTGCTATAAACTTCCCTCTTAGAACTGCTTTTGCTGCATCCCATAGGTTTTGGGTCATCGTGTCTCCATTGTCATTTGTTTCTAGGTATTTTTTTATTTCCTCTTCGATTTCTTCAGTGATCACTTCGTTATTAATAGTGTATTGTTTAGCCTCCATGTGTTTGGTTTTTTGTTTGTTTGTTTGTTTGTTTTTGCGGTACGCGGGCCTCTCACTGTTGTGGCCTCTCTGTTTGCGGAGCACAGGCTCCGGATGTGCAGGCTCAGTGGCCATGGCTCACGGGCCCAGCCGCTCCACGGCATGTGGGATCTTCCTGGACTGGGGCACAAACCCATGTCCCCTGCATTGGCAGGTGGACTCTCAACCACTGCGCTACCAGGGAAGCCCCATGTGTTTGTATTTTTTACAGATCTTTTCCTGTAATTGATATCTAGTCTCAAAGCATTGTGGTCGGAAAAGATACTTGATACAATTTCAATTTTCTTAAATTTACTAAGGCTTGATTTGTGACGCAAGATATGATCTATCCTGGAGAATGTTCCATGAGCACTTGAGAAAAATGTGTATTCTGTTGTTTTTGGATGGAATGTCCTATAAGTATCAATTAAGTCCATCTTGTTTCCTGTATCATTTAAAGCTTGTGTTTCCTTATTTATTTTCATTTTGGATGATCTGTCCATTGGTGAAAGTGGGGTGTTAAAGTCCCCTACTATGAATGTGTTACTGTCGATTTCCCCTTTTATGGCTGTTAGTATTTGCCTTATGTATTGAGGTGCTCCTATGTTGGGTGCATAAATATTTACAATTGTTATATCTTCTTCTTGGATCAATCCCTTGATCATTATGTAGTGTCCTTCTTTGTCTCTTCTAATAGTCTTTATTTTAAAGTCAATTTTGTCTGATATGAGAATTGCTACTCCAGCCTTCTTTTGGTTTCCATTTGCATGGAATGTCTTTTTCCATCCCCTCACTTTCAGTCTGTATGTGTCTCTAGGTCTGAAGTGGGTCTCTTGTAGACAGCATATATATGGGTCTTGTTTTTTTTTCCATTCACCCAGTCTGTGTCTTTTGGTGGGAGCACTTAATCCATTTACATTTAAGGTAATTATCGATATGTATGTTCCTATTCCCATTTTCTTAATTGTTTTAGGTTTGTTATTGTAGGTCTTTTCCTTCTCTTGTGTTTCTTGCCTAGAGAAGATCCTTTAGTATTTGTTGTAAAGCTGGTTTGGTGGTGCTGAACTCTCTCAGCTTTTGCTTGTCTGTAAAGGTTTTAATTTCTCCATCAAATGAGATCCTTGCTGGGTAGAGTAATCTTGGTTGTAGGTTTTTCTCCTTCATCACTTTAATATGTCCTGCCAGTCCCTTCTGGCTTGCAGAGTTTCTGCTGAAAGATCAGCTGTTAACCTTATGGGGATTCCCTTGTGTATTATTTGTTGTTTTTCCCTTGTTGCTTTTAATATGTTTTCTTTGTATTTAATTTTTGACAGTTTGATTAATATGTGTCTTGGCGTGTTTCTCCTTGGATTTATCCTGTATAGGACTCTCTGGGCTTCCTGGACTTGATTAACTATTTCCTTTCCCATATTAGGGAACTTTTCAACTATAATCTCTTCAAATATTTTCTCAGTCCCTTTCTTTTTCGCTTCTTCTTCTGGAACTCCTATAATTCGAATGTAGGTGAGTTTAATGTTGTCCCAGAGGTCTCTGAGACTGTCCTCAGTTCTTTTCCTTCTTTTTCTTTATTCTGCTCTGCAGTATTTATTTCCACTATTTTATCTTCCAGGTCACTTATCCATTCTTCTACTTCAGTTATTCTGCTATTGATCCCTTCTAGAGTATTTTTAATTTCATTTATTGTGTTGTTCATCATTGCTGTTTCATCTTTAGTTCTTCTAGGTCCTTGTTAAATGTTTCTTGCATTTTCTCTATTCTATTTCCAAGATTTTGGATCATCTTTACTATCATTATTCTGAATTCTTTTTCAGGTAGACTGCCTATTTCCTCTTCATTTGTTAGGTCTGGTGGGTTTTTATCTTGCTCCTTCATCTGCTGTGTGTTTTTCTGTCTTCTCATTTTGCTTAACTTACTGTGTTTGGGGTCTCCTTTTAGCAGGCTGCAGGTTCATAGTTCCCGTTGTTTTAGGTGTCTGTCCCCAGTGGCTAAAGTTGGTTCAGTGGGTTGTGTAGGCTTCCTGGTGGAGGGGACTAGTGCCTGTGTTCTGGTGGATGAGGTTGGATCTTGTCTTTCTGGTGGGCAGGTCCACGTCTGGTGGTGTGTTTTGGGGTGTCTGTGGCCTTGTTATGATTTTAGGCAGCCTCTCTGCTAATGGGTGGGGTTGTGTTCCTGTCTTGCTAGTTGTTTGGCATAGGGTGTCCAGAACTGTAGCTTGCTGGTTGTTGACTGAAGCTGGGTCTTGGTGTTGAGATGGAGATTTCTGGGAGATTTTTGCCGTTTGATATTACGTGGAGCTGGGAGGTCTCTTGTGGACCAGTGTCCTGAAGTTGGCTCTCCCACCTCAGAGGCACAGCACTGACTCCTGGCTGGAGCACCAAGAGCCTTTCATCCACACAGCTCAGAATAAAAGGGAGAAGAAGGAAGGAAGGAAGGAAGAGAGAGAGAGAGAAATAAAGAAAAAGAAAGAAAGAGGATAAAATAAAATAAAGATAAAATAAAGTTATTAAAATAAAAAATAATTATTAAGAACATTTTTTTTAAAAAGTAAAAAAAGCACCAAAAAACTGATGGACAGAACCCTAGGACAAATGGTGAAAGCAAAGCTATACAGACAAAATCTCACACAGAAACATACACACTCACAAAAGGAGGAAAAGGGGAAAAAATAATAAATCTTGCTCTCAAAGTCCACCTCCTCAATTTGGGATGATTCGTTATCTATTCAGGTATTCCACAGATGCAGGGTACATCAAGTTGATTGTGGAGATTTAATCCTCTGCTCCTGAGGCTGCTGGGAGAGATTTCCCTTTCTCTTCCTTCTTCGCACAGCTCCGGGGGTTCAGCTTTGGATTTGGTCCCGCCTCTGCGTGTAGGTCGCCTGAGGGCGTCTGTTCTTCGCTCAGACAGGACAGGGTTAAAGGAGCCGCTGATTTGGGGGCTCTGACTCACTCAGGCCGGGGGAGGGAGGGGTATGGATGCAGGGCGAGCCTGCGGTGGCAGAGGCCGGCGTGACGTTGCACCAGCCTGAAGCGTGCTGTGCGTTCTCCCGGGGAAGTTGTCCCTGGATCACGGGACCCTGGCAGTGGCGGGCTGCACAGGCTCCCGGGAGGGGAGGTGTGGATAGTGACCTGTGCTCGCACACAGGCTTCTTGGTGGCGGCAGCAGCAGCCTTAGCGTCTCATCCGCGCTTTTAGCCGCTGCTCGCGCCCGCGAGCTCCTGGAGCTCCTTTAAGCAGCGCTCTTAATCCTCTCTCCTCGCACACCAGTCAACAAAGAGGGAAGAAAATTTCTCTTGCCTCTTCAGCAGGTCCAGACTTTTTCCCCGTCTCCCTCCCAGCTAGCCGTGGCGCACTAACCCCTTCAGGCTGGGTTCATGCCGCCAGTCCTCTCCCTGCGCTCCGACCCGAAGCCCGAGCCTCAGCTCCCAGCCCCGTCCGCCCCGGCGGATGAGCAGACAAGCCTCTTGGGCTGGCGATCCTCCGTGCGGGAATCTCTCCGCTTTGCCCTCTGCACCCCTGTGGCTCTGCTCTCCTCCGCGGCTGCGAAGCTTCCCCACTCCGCCACCCGCAGTCTCCGCCGACGAACGGGCTTCCTAGTAAAAGTCGTGGTTTTCATCTGAGGTTCAGCTTTAACTGGGCGCCCCGTGTGGGCTTTGCCGGCTGTGGTGGGCGCCGAGCGGGGTCGGCGGGGACGGTGGGGGACTGTGACCCGAGCCGGGTTGCACACCCAGCCCACAGCGTGCAGGGAGAGAGGGGCAGCCTCGTCTCCGCTGCAGGAGCTGAGACGGGGAGAAGGGGAGCGCCCCAAAAGGAAACCAGCTGCCCCTCCCAGGAGAGAGGAGATGGCTGTTCAGCAGCCAGAAACAGCAGAGGAGCCCGAGCACAGAAGCGGCGACCTCTGAGGACGCGGCGCACATGTTTCTGGTGGGCGAGGGGCCCGCGGGCCGGTCCGTGGGAAAGAGGGGAGCCCGCGCCGGCCCCTCCGCCTCCCGAGCCTGTGCGTTTCCCTAAAAGAGCAGCAGCTGTGCAAACTGACGGTTCACAGTTGTGATAAATCGCCTTAGGAAAGCACTTCGATTAAAGTCACATCTAACTAGGACGCAAGAAGTCATCCCTGAACAAATCAATTGCGAGAGCGGCAGCTCTGGGCGCGCACCAACCCCCTGCTGTTTTGCTTTCCCCGCAGGACGAGGGCCGCTCACTGGGTCGCGGGGACAGCGCCGCTGTCTCAGCTGGGGAAGAGGCGCTTCCTCAGGACACATGCAAAACCCAAAGTGTGAAAGGAGGCCTTTATTCCATTCCTTTGGGGGATTTCTTAATGACGTAAAGCCCAACTTGGTTTCAGATCTGCCTGTCATTTCCGTGACAGAACCTTCCTGGGGGGTCCACCAGCAGCGGGGTGGCCAGGCGCCACAGGGCTGTGCTCGCCTTCCCAAGCCAGTTCATCTCCATCTGTAGCATTTTCAGAGAAACTCTCAGATAGGTTTTCTCCAACAGGTTCTTTTTCCTTCACTTTATGAAGTCATTCTCCTGCACAAAATGAACGGCCTGAAGACATCACTGAGCCTCTTTTTCTCCCAGGGTCAGGGCCAGCACGGCCCCCAGACCACAGAGGCGCAGGACCTCACAATGGGCTTCAGGCCTTCCCCTCCCCTCCCGCCCCTCCCACCCCGCCGTACCCCTCCCACCCCGCCCTACCCCTCCCCTCCTCCCCTGCAGAAATCACATCCCTTTCTCCAGACTCCCCACTTCAGCTTGACTTCCAGCAGATCTTTACCGTGCCAGTTAGTAATTCAGGACTAATTAGGTGATTGCTTTCATTTATGGTAGCAGTTGTGTGTGGGGGGGGGTGGATGAAATGGGTTTGCCCCTATTCTTGTTGGAAAAATAAATTACACCCACTGTCACTTGAGATCTTATTTTCTCCCCAATCAAGCAAATTAGCAGCGTGGTTCATTTTCCCAGCATTAACTCCTGAACAGACGGCAGTGCCCCGGAACGTGGCTTAGAGCTGTGTGGTCAGTGCAATTGTTTGGGGCTGTTTGTGCCAACGATGAGAGGAGACGCCTGTCTCCCAAAAGAAGAGTGGCCCTTGTCTTGCTTAGGCCAAGGAGCTGCCCAGAGCGCTGCCCGCCTGGCTTCTGAGGAAGATGTACACCGCCATCTAGTGGAGATGGGGGCTCACTGCAGTGTGCTCGTTCTCCCGCCTTTTCTTCTGGCCGGTAAGAACAAGCAGTAATGCTTCTTGTAAGTTCCTAAAAATAGGGAGGTCTTATATCACCAGGAGTGAAATGTTTGCCTCAATGTCTGTAATG
>NW_020837996.1:15369067-15435904 GCF_003676395.1 Aethalodelphis obliquidens | reverse complement strand
AGCCGCAGGTATGGGTGACACATCCTCTTCTTTAGCAGGTGGCAGCCCGGCAACTGCTGCAGAAAGTCCAGCAGAGCCCCACTCACACTGGGTCACCCACAAAGCCGTGGCCTCTCGCTCACTCCCACCAGCCCAGCCCCGAGACTGCTGACAGGGCAGAGAAAATGGCGTCAGGCTCTTGCTGCCTGGAGCGGTGTTTCTATTGATCTCAACCCAGGCACACCTGGGGAGGGCTGGCCCGCACGGTCAGGCTGCCCAGGTCAGCCAATCATCACCCCTCAGGAGCTCACAGTTGCAGAAAATGGAACTTGCTGAACTGGCCAGGTCCAAGGAACAGGTGTGGGCTCCTGAGAGTCAGGATAGACAAGGGGCTGCAGCTCTGGCTTGTTTTCTAATCATTTTATCTGGCCCATGAGTGGGAGACAACTTCAAGAAAACTCTCTCCTAATGAGAGGAACCCAGCAGTCAGGGAGAGGAGGGGTGGGTGGTGGGTGGAGACAGAGGCCTGGTGCCCCGGGTGCAGTGGAAGTCTCTGGAAGACCAGGTGGAGGGAGGCGGCACAGAGTGATGCTCCGGGTCACAGACGTGTCCCGGAGCTGCTGTTTGTTAGTTCAGGTCCTGCCCTGAGGTGCTCTGTGTCAGCTCTGACCGACAGGTGGGCTGGGGGTGCTCTGCAATGAGGGCTACGTGCACGGTTCCTGTGTGTCCAGCCCTGACAGGGTACCTGCCCAGGGGAGCTCCGTATCCTTGGAGGGGCCGGACCACGAGAACCCCATGGGCTGCTGGGTGCCGGCCCAGGTGAGCTCCATATCCTGGGAGGGGCCTGACCACGAGGGCCCCGGGGGCTGCTGGGTACCTGCTCAGGTGAGCTCCATATCCTGGGAGGGGCCTGACCACGAGAGCCCTGTGTGCGGGGGGGGGGGGGGGGGGGGGGGGGCGTGTGTATGAGCGTCCTCTCTGTGCAGCCGGCACAGAGTTGCTTAGCAACTTCACTGTGGGCAGTGCTGGGATGAAATGAGAACCGAGAGATGCCATGGGCCCTCTGAACTCCTGTCCACCTAGAGTGATGAGGTCAGTAAGCAGGTGCTGGCCACTGTGCTGCATGAGGGAGGCACCACGGGTACCTCTTGTGTCTTCCACCTGACACCACGGAGGCTTCCCCAGGACAGAGCAGACAGCCTGTCTGGGGCAGGTGGGAGCTCCTGGTGACGCTGCAGGGGACATGAGAGGGACGGACCAGGCAGGAGGAGGTGGGAGCCCAGGCAGAGCCATGGGGCTCGGGGCCGAGGTGGCCTTTCTGGGTCTGAGCTGAGAGTGGATGTGCAGGTGGTGAGTGTGATCCAGGAAAGCTGCCCTGGTGACGTGAGGCTGATCGTGCTTCAGTGACAAGCTTCCGGGTGACCCCAGAACAGGATAGTGAGACGGATCCTGTTAGAAGAAGGTAAGTGAATCCCCCCAAGAGGAGGCTCTGTGAGCTGGTCCCAGGAGGGGGTGAAGGGAACAGGCATGGAACCTGCGGGGAGTGGGCAGTCCCCCTGGGCGGGCGGCGGGTGCAGACCCCACTCCGTGTCCCACAGCTGTGCTTCTGGCTGGATTACTTGGCTTCTCGGAGCCTCAGCTTCCTGGTCTGCTCATGGGGTGATGGTAGCATGGACTGACTAGTAATTTGCTCAGAACAGGGTAGGAACGGGTCTAGTGGAAATTCCACAGAACACCGTCAGTATGGGAATTGCAGGCCCTGTTTCCCGCAGGTCTGTCTTCAGGATTGGGAGAGCAAAGCCGAGCAGACTTGCAGCAGAGCCTGGGGACGGGCTCCGTTTGGTGGGTCCCCCTGTTTCCTGAGTCTCGGAAGGAGCAGCTCCAGCGGGCAGTGGCAGCTTCATCCCACACCTGGGAGCATCCAGACCTCAAGGCCCTGCAGCCCCGAGCCCTGTGTCTGGGCCCCCGGGAGGCAGACAGGACAGGCCGGCGGCCTCCTTGCCCTCTTCCTGCCCAGAACATTCGGGGTCCAGGCCGTCATTAGGAAGAAGCAGGGATGGGGGTGTCCCATGTGGGAACAGGACATGGAGCGGCTTGTGCACATGGACGTCCACACCGGGAATGTGGGTCGGTGGGCCGCGGGCACAGGGAGGGGCAGGCAGTGGGCCTGCGGAAGCAGGGGGGGCCGGGGGTCCTGCAGGGGGGCGGTGCGAGCTTCGCCTGTGCCGGGCCTCAGACTCCACGGGGCTTCCCTCCCTTGGTGACTGGGCAGGAGGGGCCGAGCAGCGTTGGTGGAGGGACCCCTCGCGTCCCCAGGCCCTGGCAGCATCAGCCCTCCAGGCTCTGGGTCGGGGAGCCTGAGGGGCGCAGGCCCAGCTGTGCCCGCAGGGAGGCCTGGAGGGGTCGGGCGGGAAGCACGGGTGTGGTCTCGCCTGTGCGGAAGCTCCCAAGCCAGTGTCCAGTGGGAGCCCTCACCTCGCACGTGGGTTTCAAGTCCATGGCTCAGATCACCTTCTAGCCGCTTGGTTTGTTTTCTAGACACAAAGTCCTAATATCTCCTATGTCCCCTGCCCGTGAAAAGGCACGTCTGATCTGGCACCAGGTGCTGCCTCTGGTCCCACTTGACTTTCCGCCTAGCAGCCAGTGTCACCACGTCACGACTGTCAGGGGTGTCAGCCGTGGGGGGACGAGAGCACACAGTGCAGGCCCATGAGGGGCCGTGCCGTCCACGGAGCTGGTGCTGTGGCTCTAGGTGTTCCCTCCCCACCCCGCAGGCAGAGACCACCGTCCCCTTACAGACTGTTACCAAGTGAAGTCATGTGGACCCTGCTCGGGCCCCAGCCTGCGAGGCGCTCTGCCCCAGCGGGGAAGGTTTCCTTTTTCCATGTGGGTTCAAGTAGGCAAATAACAGAACCAAAGCCGAGACCAACACAGCACAGGCTCCATTCAGTGGCCAAAGGGTGGAGAAGCGGGAACTGAGCTCACAGATCACCTTCTCGCCCTCCTGGAGACAGTGGTTTAATTTTAAAGAGTAAAGACAAAGGGAGGAGGAGTGAGGCTAGTGGTGGGATGAAGAGGCCTTCCGGGGAAGGGGCGGGGCTTCTTCCAAGGGGCTGGGGTACCACCTCCTTTTACCCGTTTCTGGTCCTTCATGTCCAGTCATGGCCGCCGGTAGGTGTGTCACTTAATATGCCGATATAGTAAACTCAACACGTGATGAGACTCAGGGTCGGTTGGAGGTCACACTCGTTGCCATCCTGGTCCCAGCTGGTTCCATCTGTTTGTTTCTGGCTTCCTTTCTTACCTCTGGACCCCTTCACTTAAATACTTAGGGGAACTCCTGCTGAAGGTGGGGGTGTAGGACAGCCCTGTGAAAGGTGGGTGCACGGGGCTTGAGCAGGGCCTGGAGCAGCTCTGACAACAAGAGGAGGCTGAGACGGGTGGTCAGTCTGACGCCCGCACTGGGGCCTGTGGTCGGCATGCGGAGGGGGTCAGCCGGGGCACGTGTCAGGGAAGGTTCTCGGTGTTTACACAGAAGATGTGAACGTGGGCCCACATGCACAGCTGCCTGCAGATGCTGCTACAGAAACCCCTGATTCTTTCCTCAGAAAACTGGTGGGCGGTCATTCAGGCAACAGGGCAAACTGCTTGCTCTGGAGGCTCTTGTGGGGAAGTGGGGGCATAGCAACAGGGGCTCAGCCTGCATAACCCCAGAAGCCCTCCCAGGACAGCTCCAGAACCGCTTCTGGAATGGCAAGGAAAAGTGGGTCTTCCACCTACTAGACGTGGAGGAGAGGGCTGGGGTCTGCAGGGCCACCCTTACCTTCAGGTACTGGCTGGGAGGCTCACAGGACCCAGCACATGCTTGTGACTTGTGTCCTCACAGCTGAGATGGGTCACAGCACGCAGTAGGGATGCCCGGGAGGGAGGGCCCCTGCTCCGGTCACCTTGTGACCCTTCATGCTCCCTCCTTCCCTCGAGGGTCTCTAGGGTGTCTCTTCCCCCAGCAACAAGGGCAGAACCATTACAGTTACCCCCACCCCCGTCCCCCCAGGGAAGCTCATTAGAGGCTTGGTACCCGGCTGGGGGCTGGTCACGTGGTGTGCTCTGCCCTCACCCTCCAAAATGCCGGTGCCCAGAAGGGGAGCCGGGGTTCAGCATGAGCCACATGGTTTGTGCACACAGCACAGGCGCAGGGGGCTGCCCCCAACGGGAGGCGGGAGGGTTTAGATCAGGCCAGGGAGCTGCTCACCAGCTGCATTAGCTTCCCAGGGCAGCTGTTGACAAACGACCACAAACGGAGGCTCAGAGCAACAGAAACCTGTCCTGTCTCAGTCCCAGAGACCAGACGTCTGAGGTCAAGGTGTCCCAGGCCCATGCTCCCTCCGGAGGCTCCAGGGGAGGGTCCTTCCCGCCTCTTCCAGCTTCTGGGGGCTCCAGGCGTCCCTGGGCTTGTGGCCTCATCCCTCCTGTCTCTGCCTCCGTCTTCACATGGTGTCTCCTGTGTGTCTGTGTCTCTCCTCTAGTCTCTCAGAAGGACACTCACTGATTCAGGGCCACCCGGATCCAGGATGACCTCATCTCCAGATCCGTAACTAATTATACCTGCAGAGACCCTACTTCCAAATAAGGTTCTTTTCTCAGATTCTGGGAGCCATGACGCGGACATAACTTTTGGGGGGGACCTCCCCATTCAACCCACCATAGCACCCAGTTCCCAGATGCCAGCCGACCTTCCTCAGGACAGCATCAGGCTGGTGATGTTCTGTCTTTCTGCATGGAGTTGTCTCTTGTTTCTTGTGGTAACAGTGAGGTTGGGTGGGGGGCACTTCTGGCTGACCTCCCGGTCATCCCAGGGACCACGCTGACGTGTCCTTCCTGGGAGGGTGCGAGCATGGCCAGGGCTCCCTGGGAATACTCCACACAGACCGCTCGGTGGTCAGACACCTGCATGGGCTGGACCGGTCCCTGGCACCTTCTACCACATCCACAGCCTGGTGGACTCTGTGCGGGCCTATGACCAGGAGGTGTGGACCGGCAGGATCGGTGGGAGCCCTCCTGCCTGCCACATGGCCTCCAGCCCACCACAGACCCTCCAGCCCTGCCATGGACATCCCCATCGCATTAACCCCCAAGAGGCCTTCTGGGAGGGGTGAGAACTTGACCATGAAGAAGACAGGGCAGGCCCTAACTGCAGCAGGTGGAGGCAAGTACTGGGGGTGCTTGGCTATTTGTCCCCCAAAGACCCCGAATGTGGGCTCTGACTTGATGGGTCCACCTCCACCTGGGCTCACCTGGGGGGTCGCTGCAGGGAGAGCGTGTCCTTGGGTGATTTTCCAACTCTCCCCACCCCCAGCTTCCCCCTCTGGGCCCCCCTGGCCCCATTAATAGTCTTTAAATAGTGTCTCTCACCCATCAGGCCTGCGTGGGAGATTTTAATATTGTGTGGGAGTCCAGTGACCAGCGCCCATGTGTCCTGTGTGTCTTGGGAGGGGAGGGAGCCACGCTCTCACATTCCTGCCCCAGTGCACCTGGGGTCGGGGGCAGCAGACCCAGGCTCTGTTATGGCAGAAGCTCCCTTTCTGTGAACAAGTCTTCCCCGACTCCTGTTATCCTCACTGGAGACTCAGGAGGCCACAGCATCGGGGCACCTCCAGCACCAGGACCCCACCCTAGGGAATCTCTCAAGAGCAGGGACCAGGCCTGCAGGTGGAGGGGAGGAGGGAGCCGGCCGCTTAAGGATCCCCGGGGCTAGGAAGCCTCCTACGCAGGAGGGCCTTGGACTCAGCTTAACTACCACCCAGGGTCTCCTACCCCTCCCCTGGTAGGGGGGCCCTTCAGATTCCAGGGCCCCGAGATCCTCCCCACTGACTTCTGACCCCAACTGCAGAGCTGGGGACCCAGAGACCCCCTCCCCGGCTTATTTTTTCTTGGAGGCTCCCAGAATTCCCTGAAGCTGTTATACCCAGGGTATATTATGGTGAAGGATGCAAGTTAAAATCTGCGAGGACAGGGGGACGAGCAGGGTCCAGCCTCCTCAGCTGTGGCAGCCCAGGGAAGCCCACCTGAGTCCTGAAGTGCAGGGTTTATTGGGGTCTGTCACGTCAGTGTGGGACCACCATTTGCCTGACCTTAGCCTCCAGCCCCCGGGGGGGACTCAGGAAGTCCCACTGTGCATCACGCCGTCAGCACAGACCAGCCTGGAGCGAGGCCCACGGAGCACGGACACTCCCGTCAGACTCAAGGTGACCTCTGGAGCCAGGACAGAGGCCCGGCCTCTCTGTGGGCAGGTGAACCCACACCACACAGGCCCTGGTGCAGTGCCCGTTCCGTGGGGTCAGCTGGGTGCACGCAGGTCAGCCAGTGTCTGTGTGTCTCAGCCTATAACCACGGACCACACTGTCCTGCTCTGCTCACAAGAGCGAGGCCAATGGAGGGACAACAGGGGTGGGAACAAAGCCGGGTCATGGTCCAGCTGGGTGAGAAAGGGTCCAAGGAGCGAGAACCCGGCTGCCCTTGCCTGGTGAGCCGAGAGCTGACGTCCACCCTGTGGGCAGCCCCTCTCCCCACGTCCCGAGGTAAGGCTGCCTTTCCTGCACCCTGGGCAGTGTCATGCCTGTGTATACAGCAGGATGCACAGCAATGCACGCAGCAGGCCTGATGCCTGCCCTTGCCATGTACCTGGGGGCTTGGTGAGGGTGGAACATCCCGACAGGACACGGGCCGACCCCGGGGAGGATGTAGGGGTGAAGCATTTGGGAGCCTCTGGAGGGGATCCTCACCTGTCTGCACAGGTGGACTGAGGACACAGACCAAGGGTGGGCAGGTGGGGAGCCCAGGAAAGGTCCTGGGTCATCCCTGAGGCTGGAGGAGGGGTGTGGAGCTGACGGTGACAGCGGTGGGGACGAGGGGCTGATCACAGGACAGTGCAGAGACAGAGCATCCGAGGCAGCGGGGAAGGTGAAGACTGTGCCCGATGGCAGGACGGAGAGACCAGCAGGCGGCGCTGCAGGTGCGGGTAGCAGGGCTGCTCCCTGCAGGGCAGCGCCAGAGCCCCGCACCGCTGGAAACCACGCAGTGTCCAGACAGAACCCCAGAGGATGGGGGCCCGGATGGGCGGGAAGAGTTTGGAAAAGTCACCTTATCTCCACATGTCCTGGGGGAGGGGTCCCTGCTCCAGCCTCGTTCCTTAGAGTCTCCCCACCTGGGGAAGTCAACACACTCAACAGCCGGTCGTGCAGGGCTTGGAATTTGTCCGGAGGATGAAGGGGAAGCGCGGGAAAGAATGAGAAACAAGCTCTACGTGTTTGGACAGCACATACCACTCTAATTTCCAATCAGGAAGAGGAATTTCCCAAAGGCTCAGGCTGCCCCTGTAACCAGAATGGGGCTTAAAGCGATCCTGCCACTTTGTGGCCGGTTCCAGAAACAAGTTGAAGACAGTTTCTCAGGGGCACTGCAATCCACAACGCCTGCAGTGTTGTAAATGACAACTATGGTGGAAAAATATCTTGGGGTAAGTAATTGAAAAGGACTAGAAAACAAGGCAGAATTGCAGGAACCGGATTGCAAGACGTAGATTGGACTCGTCGTTAAATCACATGAAAGCTGCTCAACATTGCCTACGATTCAGTTGGCCAAAAAGGGCGTACAGGTGTAAATCCATACGCCCTTGTGCCAACCAAACATGCAGGAAAAACAAATCAACACTACAGAGATGCATCGCTTTGCCCCAGTCAGAATGGCCACCCTCACAAAGTGTAAAAACCAGAAATGGAGGAGAGGACATGGAGAAAAGGGAACCCTGCTGCACTGATGGTGGGAATGTCAACTGCTAACAGCCACGCTGGAGAAGGGTATGATGTTTCCTAAAAATTCTAAAAAACAGAACTATAGGGACTTCCCTGGTGGCGCAGTGGTTAAGAATCCAACTGCCAATGCAGAGGACACAGGTTCGAGCCCTGGTGCAGAAAGATAACACATGCCGCGGAGCAACTAAGCCCGTGCGCCACAACTACTGAGCCTGTGCTCTAGAGCCCATGAGCCACAACTACTGAGCCCATGTGCCACAAGTACTGAAGTCCAATGCCTAGAGCCTAGGCTCAGCAAGAAGAGAAGCCAGTGCAATGAGAAGCCCACGCACTTCAACGAAGAGTAGCCCCAACTTGCTGCAACTAGAGAAAGCCCACATGCAATAACAAAGACCCAACACAGGCAAAAAAAATTAATTAATTTAAAAAAATAGAGCTACAGAGCATACGGCACTTCCACGCCTGGGTGTATATCTCGGGATAACCATAAATCCATAGGACACAGGCACTTCAACTATGAGTGCAGCCCTTTTGCAGGAGCCTCGACTTGGAAACAATGTAAATGTCCTTGGAAGGAAAAAATGGATAAAGAAGATGTGGTACTTCTGTACAATGGAATATTACTCAGCCATGAAATCAAGGAAATAAGGCCAGTTGCAGCAACTCAGGTGGACTTAGGTACAATCATTCTAAGTGACATAAGTCAGACACAAAAAGACACTTAGCATAAGATATCACTTATAGGTGGAATCTAAAAATGGCTACACATGAACTAAATTACAAAACAAACAGAGTCACACATTTAGAAAACAAACTTATGGCTGCTAAAGGGGAAAGGTAGGGTGGGGTGAGGCATAAACCAGAGGGTTGAAATGAGCACAGATACCGTTCCAAAGACCAAATAGGTAATCGACAAGACCTCCTCTATAGCTCAAGGAACTGGACTGGGCACACTCTGGTCACCAGAAAAGAATATGTATGACTGGTAAGAATGTGAAAAAGAATTTATGGATGTCTCTCTGTAAGTGAATCAAGTGGATGTGCAGCAGCAAGAAAGACAGCGTGGAAAATCAGCTACACCTCATTATACAAAATTCGTTACAAAATTCGTTCAGGGGCTGTGATGAAACCTGCATTGACCCCATCTAGATCCACAGCTAAACGGGACAAGAGCAGAGGGCTCAGTCTCTGTCTCTAGGTTTACAGTCTAATGCTAGCTCAAGTCATTGTACCTCTGTTCATACACTGCTGATTATTTTCAACAAATCACAAAGATATCGGCGTTTTATATTGACTATTTGGTGCTTGGGCTGGAGTAGCAGGAAGCACCTGCTGCTATTAATCCAGGCTGAGCTATGCTAACCTGGAGCACTACTTGGAGATGCCCAAATCTTTAACATAGTCATAACAGTCCCTGCACTTGTAATAATATTCTCTACAGTTGTACCCATTATGACTGCAGGGTTTGAAAACTGACTTGGGCCACTAATAACTGGGGCACCTGAGGAAACATTTCCCCAAATAAAGCATATAAACTTTTGACTACTTCCCCCATCATTCTTACTCCTACTCATATCACCTGTAGAAGCTGGTTCTGGCACAGGTGGAACCATGTATTCAGCTCTAGCCTGCAATCTGGCCCACACAGGAGCCTCTGTCGACCTAACCATTTCCTCCTTACATTTAGCAGGTGTCTCTTCAATTCTTCGTGCTATTTCTTGTATTACTATAGTCTTTAATCCAAAACCAGCAGTCATATCCCAATACCAAACACCATTATTTTTCCCCATTATTTGTTTAATCTTCCCCAACTATAGCCATATTACTATAATTACCACTCTCAGTCCGAGCAGCCAGAATTGCCATACTGTTAAGAGATAGAAATCTCAACACTACCTTCTTTGACCCTGCAGGAGGAGACCGAATCCTATACCAACACCTATTCTGATTCTTTGGTCACCCTGAAGTGTGTATTCATGGCCTACCAGGGTTTGTTATAATTTCACATATTGTTACATACTATTTAGGACAAAAACTGCCTTTCATCTATTTGAGAATATTATGAGTCATGTCCACCGCTTTTTAAGATTTCTCTTGTGGGCCCATCTTATATTTACCATAAGGATAGCTGTCGACTCAGTAGCATACTGTGCATCAGCTACCATAATTACTTCTATCCCTACAGGAGTAAAGGTATCTAGCCGATTAGCAACTCTTCTTTTAATTTTTTTTTTTTTGCAGTACGCGGGCCTCTCACTGCTGAGGCCTCTTCCTTTGCAGAGCACAGGCTCCGGACGCGCAGGCCCAGTGGCCACGGCCCACGAGCCCAGCTGCTCCGCGGCATGTGGGATCCCCCCGGACCGGGGCACGAACCCACGCCCCCCGCATCGGCAGGCGGACTCTCAACCACTGCGCCACCGGGAAGCCCTAATTTTTTTTTTTTTTTTTTTTTTTGGCTGCGTTGGGTCTTCGTTAATGCACGCCGTCTTTCTCTGGTTGCGGTGAGCGGGAGCTACTCTCCGTCGCTGTGCGCGGGCTTCTCATGGCAGTGGCTTCTCTTGCTGCAGAGCACAGGCTCTAGGCGCGTGGGCTTCAGTAGTTGTGGCTCACGGGCTCTAGAGCGCAGGCTCAGTAATTGCGGCGCACGGGCTTTTTGCTCTGCAGCATGTGGGATCTTCCCGGACCGGGGATCGAACCCGTGTCCCATGCATTGGCAGGCCTATTCTTAACCACTTCGTCACCAGGGAAGTCCCTGATCAGCAACTCTTCACGGAGGTAATATTATATGAGCTCCCACTCTATTATGAGTTTTAGGCTTTATTTTCCTTTTTACAGTAGGTGGTTTGACAGGAATCATCTTAGCCAACTCATCCCCGGACATTGTCCTCCAGGATATATACTATGTAGTAGCACACTTCCATGACATAGTGTCCATGGGAGCAGTCTTCACTATTATAGGAGGCTTTCTACACTGATTCCCACTATTCTCAGGTTATACACTTAACTCAGCGTGAGTAAACAGTCACGTCACAGGTATATTTGTCGTAGTAAATATGACTTCCTGCAGCACTTCCTTGGCCTCTCAGGGATGTCACTACGTTAGTCTGAGTACCCTGAGGCACACACAGCATGAAATATTTTGTCTTTAGGCTCATTCATCTCAGTAGCAGCAGTAATGCTAATAATCTTCATACTTTGAAAAGCATTTGCATCCAAACGAGAAGTCTCAGCAGTGGAAACTGCTACTCCTAAGCTAGAATGGTTACACGGATGCCCTCCACCATATCCTATGTTTGAAGATCCTACCTATGTAAATGTAAAATAAGGAAGGACTCAAGTCCTTTTCAACCAGTTTCAAACCAACACGATAACAATTATGTCTTTCTCAATAAATGAGATAAAAGTTAAAAGTGATGTAACTTTGTCAAAGTTAAATCATAGGCTAGGGCTTCCCTGGTGGCGCAGTGATTGAGAGTCCGCCTGCCGATGCAGGGGACGCGGGTTCGTGACCCACTCCGGGAAGATCCCACATGCCGCGGAGCGGCTGGGCCCGTGAGCCATGGCCGCTGAGCCTGCGCGTCTGGAGCCTGTGCTCCGCAACGGGAGAGGCCACATCAGTGAGAGGCCCGTGTACCACAAAAAAAAAAAAATCATAGGCTAAGTTACTGTATATCAAAAGATATATCAATTTCTTCTAGGCTCTCAAGATGCAACATCACTTGCATTACATGTTCATAATCACACATTAATAGTTATTTTTAAAATAAGTTCTCTAGTCCTCTATATTATTTCACTAATATTGACAACTAAACTACCTCATATACATACAATAGATGCACAGGTAGAGAAAATGTGACAATTTACCAGCCATTATTTTCATCTTAATTGCCCTATCAGCATTGTGAATCCTTTACATGATACATGAAATCAATAACTCTTCCCAAACCATACAAACTATGGGTCAGTAATGATACTGACGCTACAAATACACAGATTATGAAGATTTAAATGTTGACTCCTCTGTAATCCCCACATCAGAGCTAAAACCAGGAGAATAATGACTAATGGAAGTCAACAACCCAGCAGTATAGAGATAGTCATTGAATATTAGTTTCATCTGAAAATGTTTTACACTCCTGAGCTGTTCCTTCTCAGGCCTAAAAAGAGCTGCTATCCCAGGATGCCTAAATTAAAGAATCCTAATACCGACAGGACCAGGCCTACGTTGTGCACAAGAGAGATTGTTTTCCTGAGTTCAAAGACAGGACTGAGGGATACGGCTGAGATATGGGGTGAATCAGGAGCCCATGGGGATGTACTGTCCAAGCTCCAGGATAGGAATGGGCCTCTGGGGTCCCAGGCCACCCACCACGCCCTCCCAAGCAGGATCTTGGCAACATTCCCTGTCAGTGATGAGGCAGCCCTAGCACTTGTCATGCCCCAATGCTGTGTCCTATGTGGGTCCCGTGCTCTTGGGACCACACCCACACTCTGCAGGTCCATGCTGCAGGGTCCTTTGTGCCTCAGGAGTAGAGACCACACGGCAAGCAGTTCCCTCCCCAACCAGCAGGAGGAGGGAAGGAGAGCAGGGGCACCAGGGGAATCTCGCTCAGACAACAACACCCCAGGGGTGCCAGCGGGGCCAGTGATGATGCAGATGAGGCCCAGGCCAAGAGGTGGAACCAGAGGACCCAAAAGGCAGCTGGTCAGGTCCTGGCTCATCTGCACCCCAGACACCTTTGTCCCTCATACACCCCCTTCCTCATACACCCTCTCCTTAAATGCAGATTCTTCAGATACAAACAGGCAGAGCTTCAGACTGAAAGTCAGCTCTTCCAAAGTGACCCATCAGCAAACACTGCAGGATTCCACTCCAGTGGGTGCCCTGGAGTCGACAACTCAGGGACTGAAGTGGATATCGGTGCCAGGGGCAGTGGGAGGGAACGGGGAGTGAGACTTTCATGGTTGTGGAATTTTGGTTTTGCAAGATGAAAAGTTCTAGGAATGGTGGTGATGGCTCCACGAGAAAGTGAATAGATCTGATGCCTCAGAAACGTGCACTTTAAATGGTGACGATGGTAAAGGGAATGTGACGTGTTTTATTTCACTTAAAATAAATTCTTAAAATAATGTCTTGTTAATTGAGATTCCATTTCGACTCCCCTTCATCACAAATGTCGGAGGCCCAGACACAGTCCCCTACCTTAGGGGCCATCACGGTACCCTCACAGAGCACGTGGGAGACCATTCTTAGGGAGGGCTAGTCTGTGCTCACCTGACCTCTGTCCAGGGGGATCCAGGCAGTGGAGACCCCCATAGATTAGACATATGATATGCTATGGTATTAATACGACACCACCAAGTGTTGTTACTCAAAAGAACACAGAGCAGCAACCCACTCAAACATGCCTGACCTCATATGAATGTGAGAAGATTAAGAGAAGAAAAGGAACCACAGGTTAATCAGGGCAACACACTTAATGCAGAGGTTGGAAATCTCAAAGGGGACAAGACATACTGCAGGCAAAGAGCACATATGCAGTCTCCCCGTACACGTGATCCTGACCCATGCAGATGTGGTGAGACCCACACAGTCCCTGCACCCTTTACCTGGGGTCGCACATCCACACTCATCACGGTGACCCCACCTCCCCAGACCCTGCACCTAAAGTCACACATTCTCTCTCAACAGGTGACCCATCGTACCCAGACCCCTCCACCTGAGTCACATGTCCACAGTCCCAGGGTGAACCGCCCTCCCCAGACTCCCCCAACTGGGGTCACACGTGCACAGCCTCCAGGGTGACCTCACCTCCCCAGACCCTGCACCTGGGGGACATGTCCCCTTGGTCAGGACACCATGGCTCTGCTCGTGGCTCCCCTAATGTGGAAACAGGCTGTGTTCCTGGGACCTCCTGGGATGGGAAAAAGTGGCAGGTGGGTCTCCTCTCCCCACACTTGTCCCAGAGAAGTCCTCCTCTTTTCCCTTTGGTTCTGTTGATTTTACCTCTTTTTAAAGCTTTCATGCTACAGGTGAACACACTTCCTTGGTTCTGGCAGGCTCAGTCCCTTCTTGTATCACTTACATGTTGAGAAAACTCACAGGACAGCAGGGCTGAAAGCCGAGGGGCAGCTCTGGACACTGCTGAGTAGGGACGGGAGACTGGAAGGACAGCTCAGCAGCAGCCTCAGCTGTTACCCATCGGCCTTTTGCCCTGTCTGCCCTGCAATCAATTCATCAGCTAAACCTGCCTCCCTACGCACCATGCACGTGCTGGTGAATTGGAATTATTGCCAGGTAGCCCTCCTGCGGATTCTCCACGAGCCCCAGGGAAGGTGAACCTTGCAGGGATTAAGACTGAGCCCCCGACCATAGCACTGACCCTTGGGAGGACCAGGTAACCCCACTCAGAAGAGAGGCTGTTACTTAGACAAGCCCACCTCAGCTCCAGACCCCAGACATCTAAGCACTTACCTTCAGATGCAGGCACGGAGCTTCCCAGTACTGAGGCCAGGCCGGGTCTCTACCCAGGTTCCCATAGTCCTAGCGTACACAGAACATGGTCAGGTCTAAATCTTATTATAGACAACACATGGTCAGCTCTAAGCATAATCAGTAGACAGGACAGGCAGAGGTCTAAATCTACCGTGTAGACAGAACTTGATCATGTTTAAACTAGCTTAGGGCTGATCTCATAGGAGGTACAGATCACACACATGGGTCTCTCACCTTTGGACACCCACATCAGGAAACTGAACAAAATCTTTGTCATTAAACATTTCAACAGGCAAAACAGAAATGTTACCAATTTCTCTGGCCACCTGATGGTCCGGATCCACGGGTGAGCCACGAACTTCTTAGAGTGCAGCCCAGTCTGCTGCCAGGACAGACAAGAAGTGGCCTGATTCCAACCTCCCAGGCTTCCAGAAGGAGGCGGCCGCACTGGAAGCCCAGGCAGGACACTCCTGCATGGTCCGGGCCGGGAGATCCGGTCTGTCCATTCCGCTGGCCGATTCCGGGCGGGGCGCTCAGGGCCGCTGAGAGCCCTGCACTCAGGTCCTGCTTCCCTGCAGCGTGTGCGTGTGTGTGTGCGTGTGCGTGTTTGTGTGTGTAGAGGGGGCGGTGGCTGACGGCTCCCATGGCTCCCGTCCCGGGCACCGCGCTGTCTTCGAGGGGAGGCACGGGGAGAGGTAGAGGCACAGAAGCCGTTGGAGAGGAGAACCCACCACGGAACTCCTTGCACACTGGCTTGCCCCACCCGCGGACCCGCCTGCCCATCGTGGGCCACATGTCATCCCCCAGCCCCCACCCCCGAGGGCAGGGCACCTGCTCTTTCAACAGCACAAGGTCTCACATGAAGGAGACCCAGTGGGGACTGTCACGCCCCCACTCCTGATGCTGGGTTTGGGAGAATGAACCCCCTTGACTGGGCGATGGGACTCTGTGAGGAAAGAGGTGGCAGCCCCATCCAAGTCGGGGCCTGGCTGAGAGATGGGAACACAGGAGCCAAGTGCAGAGCCTGGAGGCCAGGCCAACAGGAGGGGCACCCCCAGCCTTGGCCGGGCTCTCCAACTGTGACATTGTAGCTTTAGGGGACCTGAGGCAGGTGACTGAATGTAATGGGGATCTAAACTGGACCCTGAATGTGGCTTAAAGAAGGTGTGAAGGATGTTACTGAGACAGTGACAGTCATTGGAAAACAGACTCTGTGTCAGGACATCCTGCTCCATCCATTTAAATCCCTGAGATCTGTGACCTTTACGTGGCTACGCAGGATTGTTAGAGCAGCTGCGTGTGGATATATCTGGGGCACAATTCAGTCTGCAACCAATTTGCAAGTGGTTCCAGCAAACACAGAGTTGTGCGCACAGGCAAGCACAGCACACACACAAACATATGCAGGTGCACAGCACAAATATATTCACACACTAGCATATGAACACACATGCACGCATATGCCCATGCACACATTAACGTGTGCAAGTGCACATACCTAGGCACATGCACAGCACATGTATGCAAACAGGCACATGCACATGCATAGCCCACACACAGGGAATAAAGTGAATACCGTAAAGCATTAATTCCTGAACACAAGTGAAGCTGACATGTATTTTTCCCTTTTTCTTAGCTTTGATGTTTTTCACAATAAAAAGTTTAAGAAAAAAGTTAGTGGCAAATGACTTTTGATTCATAGGACTTTCTGACGTTATTCCACAAATATTAGGACATGAGAAATGAACATAGATATTACATGTGTCCATTAACGGACGAATGGAGAAGCAAAACATGGTCCATCCATAAAAGGGAATGTTATTCAGCCAAAAGAGGAAGGCAACTCTGACGCAGGCTGCAGCAGGGATGACATTTGAGTGCATTATGCTCAGTGATGTAAGCGAGACACAAAAAAACAAACAGTGCTTGATCCACTCATACAAGGCCCCCAGAGCAGTCAGAACCATAGTGACAGAAAGTAGGATGGTGGGTGCCAGGGGCTGAGGGAGGGACAATGGGGGCTGAGTGTTTAATGGGGACTGTTCTTAGTTTTGCAAGATGAAAAAGTTCTGGAGGAGGATGGTGGTCAGGTTTGCACAACAGTGTGAATTACTTCTTGACCCTGAAATGTGCACTTAAAAATGGTTAAGATAGTAAAGTTTATGCTTTGTGTATTTGACCACAATTTTTTTAACTTTTTAAAAAACAACAGGAAGTAGTCCATGAATACCACAAGATGCACAACTTCACTAACAACCGAGGGGTTAAAACCATAAGAAAACGACTGTGCACACACCTACCAGAATGGCAGACATGAAGACACAGTATCAAATCTCAGCAGCATGTGGAGCAATGGAAAGCCTGGTGCACAGCGGGCAGTGCAACCACTTCTGAAACAATCGGGCCTCAGAGAGCGCACTCCATGCACACAGACCCACAGTGTTCCTCCCAGCTGAACACAAACCCCCCAGCCCTGCACCAGGACACACGGACATGGACTCCAAAGCCACAGGAGCCAAACCCGAAAGCACCTGGAGGCCATCACAAGCGGATGCAGAAATGAACCATGCACGCTGCTGTGAAGGAATATTCCACAGCAATGGAGTACGTTTTGTTTAAAGGTAGTAAAACTATAAAAGTTATTTAAAAAAAAAAAACTGTATTCACAAGATGAAAGAATCTCATGGGCACAATGCTGAGCCATCAAGAGCAACAAAGCAGCAAGCACGGTCCACCCACTTACGGACTTTGGAACTAGGCAAAGCTGGGCTGCGTTGTTTAGGGATGCGTGCTTGGGCGTAACCTATGAGGACAAGTCACTGACACAACATCAGGAGAGCAGCTACCTCACGGCGGGGAGGAGGCTGGGACGAGGGAAGGGCACTCCTGGGTGTCCACTCATCAGGTTCTGTTTCTTGATGTTTATGATTATTCTTTACATGTATATAACCTAATCCTTAATATGTACTTACAGCTTATCATTTTGGTTTATTAAAAAAGGGGTCTCCCCAACAAAGTAGAAGGAGACCTGCTTCTCCCAGGGAAGAAAAGGAATAGTTTCTACCAGTGAAATCTCAATACCATGGCTGCTTCAACCATCAAGCCTGACAGCAACTCCCGTGAGAGGGGCACCAGGGCCACGACACTCAGAAGGAGGCTCTGGGGCCTCAATCCTGGGTCACTGCCTCTGAGGAGCCCACGGCACCTGGTCAAAGTTCTCAGTCATTCTGTGCACGACCCTTTTGCCTTGGTTGCTCTGGCACAGCTCGGCCGGCACCATCGCTGGGAGAGAAAGAAACGTGCAGAAGAGGGAACCGGATTTCCAGCTGACCCACGTCCTTCTACGGAGACGATGCCACACTCTCTAAGAGACGACAGCAAGGCCACGGAATCCAGCCTCTCTGCCTGAGGCCTGGCCACACTAGCGCCCCACGCTTCTGATGCCACAGGGAGAATTTCACAAGGTGCCCTCAGACCACCTGGTTTGACACACGGGGCTTTCAGACACGCAGGTCCTGTCCGACCCCGCACCTCTGCTGTCACATTCTGGAGGTGGGCCTGGAAGCCTCCAGGTTTTCGCTTTTGGTAACAGGTTTATTGAGACTGAATTTCTATACCACACAGTTAACCCATTTTAAGTCTTAAGCTCAGTGGTGTTCTGCATATTCACAGGGTTGTGCACCCACCAGCACAATCCATTTGACAACATTTCCGTCATCTCCCCAAACCCCCACTCTTTAGAGGTCACCCCTCATTTCCCACAGCCCCGGCATCCCCGGTCCACGTTCTGTCTCTGTGGGCTTGCCTGTTCTGGATGTCTCATATACGTGGAATCCACTAATTGTCTTTTTCTGTCTGGCCTCTCTCACTGAGCGTCATGTTTTCGAGGTTCATCCTCATCATAGCCTCTGTCAGTGCTTCACTCCTTTTCCATGGCTGAGTCACCCTTAGTCTCTCTGCTTTTAACTCTATAATTAATTGTGTCTCCCTGCCTGCACCACACAGGGCTGATGAGGATTTCACCTTCCGTCATTCTTGGGCTGTAAGCTGAACTTTGAACCAACACCAAGGGATCTTGTGCAGAGGCTGAAAGCCCAGCCCCACAGGGTGCACAGTCACCGTGTGTGACCAGAGCCCAGGAGGAAGGGTGAGATGGGCCTGCCTGTTTACGGGACCAGCGTCCTACGGTCTCATGGGAAACCAACTCGCTCGTCAGCGTCTCATGAGAGCTGCTCCCCACCGTGCCAAGCGGGCAAGACAGATTGGTCAGGGACCACGGTGCTGCCTTCAGTTCAGGCCCACTCATACTAACTGTCTAGTTGGAAAGTGCTGAGGCTCCAGTGGAGGGTCCTTCCTGCTTCTTCCAGCTTCTTGGGGCCCCAGGCATCCCTGGGCTTATGGCTGCATCCCTCCCATCTCCACCTTCATCTTCATGGGGCTTCCCCTCTGTGTCTGTGTCTCCACTCATCATATAAGGACGCAGTTACACAGGATTGGGACCACCCTAAGGCCCCTGTCTCACCTAGTTACCCGACCAGGCCCTACTTCCAAATGAGGTCATGTCCTGAGGCCCTGGGGTCAGGACATGGATGTCTCTTTCCCTGGGGGTACACAATCCCCCTTCAGTCTGAGGTAACAGTAATGTTGCCCAGGAAACAAGCCAGCCCCTTACCTAAGCCAGCCCCTCGAAGAGGTCTGAGCCTGCCTGGTTTCTTGGAAACTGACTGGGCAGGAGAGTATGGCTCAGGACCCCAGTGTGAAGGACACCAGGAAGCACCGGTGTGAGGCTCCCCTTCGCAGCTGCAGCACTGGAACCAGCTGATGAGGTCCAGCAGGGCAACCCTGAGCTCCTTAGAGGACTCGACCCAGGTGGAGTGGGGGCGACAGGCAGCAGTGAGTGGGTGTGTGATGAAGTATATGTGACGGGCCTGCAGTGAGCAGGTGAGCACATCTGTGTGTATGACATCAGGCACACGTGATGGGTCAGCAGTGAGCACACATGTCTGAGATCAGGTGAGGTACACACTCACGTGATCAGGTTCATGTGGCGTCTTAGCAGGCAGGGCACCACAGGGCTGCAGTACTGCCACGGGCTCGAGCCACTGACCCTGCCTGGTGTGGAGCATCCCTCCCCCACCACGTGCCCCAGCAGCTCCCACGTCCACAACCGCGCAGTGGCTGCACCTGCGCAGAGTACTTCCCCTGGGCAAGTACTTCTTGAAAAGGGTCACCTCCGTGGTGACGGCGACCTTCCTCTTCTGCTGCTTCAGCGGGGGCCGCCCCTGACAGTGGCAGTTTGCACCAAGGCATCCAGGCCACAGAGGGCTGGTCCCTGCACCTGAGACCAAAGAGAAGGACTTGAGGGGCTGCGCTTTCTCCCACCAGGAGCCCCATATCCAGGGGGGCCAGTAGGGGCATGTCAGACACACAGGGCCAGACATTCTAGTTCATCTTCCCCCAAGCCATGTGGGACCTCAGACCACGTAGGACAAGGCGCGTGTCGAGGACCATCTCACCACTGTCGATTGGCCCGTTCAGTTTGCACTCCTGTGAAATGCTGCTCATGACCGGCTTTTCTCTACGTGAAAGCTGAAAAGAACGGCTTGTATTTAAAAAGTGACCCATTTGTGTGAATTTGACGAAGGGGTACGTGCAACCAAGCACACAGCTTGCTAGGAGGTTACTGCTATTCAGGAGGGACAGATACCCTAATGGTTTTAGTGCTTTTCTAAATGTGGGAAGAGGCAAGAATCCAGGTTCATACAAATTTTCTCCTGAAAATGTGGAACTCTCTGAGGGCCACTTCTGGCCCAGGGTACAAAGTGTCTCATCCTGATCTTAGCCCTGAATTCCTTTCAGGGTGTCCTGTAAGTCAGCGATTGTGGTGGTTGAGGACTTAATTCTTGTACAACTGAATGGTGGGCAACTTTCCTTATGTTACAATCCCCCCTCTTTTGGTCGTAATTTTGACCAAGGTTTAGGAGGCATTTCATGACCAATTTATCCCACGGCACCTGGAATACTCATTCCCAGTTCAGGTGAGGATTTCATTGATAGGCCACTCAATGTGCTGTTACTGGACTAGGCCCTGTTAACAGTAGCCCAAAGCCACTGGGTTACCTGTCCTACAAGTCTGTTATGGTCCAGGAAACGGTTCCCTCTTGTAGCGTCTTCCCATATCTAGAGTTATACTAGTAAAATCACTGATCTTATAGAACTATGTATTTGACAATTGTTTTAGACACTGTCCTGTGCCTGCCCGCCCTTCCTGGGAAGGACCTGCTCATGATTTTCTGAGCTGCGCATCTGACTCTGTTCTACTTTACACACAAGTTATTTCTATATGGCTTTAAGATAGGCTGAATTTTGCAGGAATAGAACGACGACGTGATTCTAGGAAAGCTTGTTCACACAGTTATTCAGAACTTTACCAAGAATTCTCTGAGTTTGGAAAGTCAAATCTCCTGGTAAAGTGGCTCAGAGTTTCTGAATCGCCAGTTAATGCACCAGGATTGCTGTCACCACAGTAATTCGAATTCTATACAGCAATGCCTATTTGTCCTCATTTAAAAACATTAAATATAAAGTTTGAATCGAGTTGAATGTTACCTGCCTTTTCTTAAATCTAAATTGAAGAAAAATTTAAGCAAACATCTAATTACTTAGTGTAGTTGAAGCCAAGCATTCACCTATTAAATTATGTATTATTTCATTAAAATGTATTTGTCTTTAATTCTCCTCTCTATTGTAACTGTAGCTGCATATACACATATACATAATTATACTTAAATTGTATGTGTAGAGAGATTATCTTATCTCTGCTTCTGATTTCAGAAAGTGAGGGGAACGTTACAAAGTACTTGGTATAAAAGGGGTGTGTCTGATGGGCTGACAGAACACCCATGACATAGCATTTCATTCCCTCTAAGGTACTAGAATCCAAAAGACAGACAATAGAAAGGAGAGAACTTGGAACCTTCAAACAGTGCTAGTGGGAATGTGAAATGGTGCCACCATTTTGGAAGACAGTCTGGCAGTTCCTCAAAATGTCAAACATGGAGTCACTACAAGACCCAGCAATTCCACTCCTACGTATAAACCCAAGAGAAAGGAAAACACACGTCCACACAAACACTTGTACATGCATGTTTATAGCAGCATGATTCACAACAGCCAAAATGTGGAAACCACCCAAATGACCATCAACAGGGAAACAGAGAACAGATAAACGCAATGTGCTCCATCCACACAATAGAATATTACTCAGCCATGAAAAGGAGTGAAGCACTGACACTCGCTACAGTGCTGACAAACCTCGAGAACACAATGCTCAGTGACAGAAGCCAGACACAGAAGGACACTGTCTTAGTCGGCTTGGGCTGCCATAGCAAACTACCAGGCTGGGGGCTTCAACAACAGAAATGTATTTCCTACAGTTCTGGAGGACAGAAGTCTGAGATCAGGGTGCCACTACAGTCAGGTTCTGGTGAGGCTCTCTTCTTGGTTGTATGTGGCATCTTCTCCCTGTGTCCTCACATGGAGGAGATGTGAGGGAGCTCTCTGATGTCTCTTTTATAAGGACACTAATCCCATAATACGGGCTCCACCCTCATGACCTAATCACTTCCCAAAGGCACCACCTCCTAATACCATCTCCTTGGGGGTAAGGATTTCAACATGTGAATTTTGGAGGGACACAAACATTCAGCCAAGAACAACCACAAACTGATTCCATTTATATCAAATGTCCAGAACAGGCAAATCCACAGAGACAGGAAGTGGGTTAGTGCCAAGGGCTAAGGGAGGGGGAAGGGGGGTCTCCTTTTGGGGGGATGAGAATGTTTTAGAACCAGAGGGAGGTGGTGCTGGCACAACATTGTGAATGTGATAAATACCACTGAGTTGTTCAATTTAATGGTAAATGGTGAATTTTATGTTACACATATTTTAATCACAACTAAAAAAATAAGTATTCATCACATCAACAACTTGACACCTCAGGGAATTTCCATTTCTGCCAAGAGACCCTGTCTGCTTGCCCAGGTGATTCCTGGGACCCCTGGTGACCTCCTGGGGGCTGTGGAGTGTAAATGATGGCATGAACAACCCCACACAGGGACAGTCCAGAGGCAGACCCAGAGCTTGTTCCAAACAGCACAGGACAGAATCCATCTGGATTTATCACCGCACTGTGAACAGCCCCATGGGGCTGCTGGCCGTGCACTGCCTGACTGCAGCCCTGGACACCGGGGCGTGGCCCAATCCCCCTCGCCCCAAGGTTGGGACCTTCCGGGTGAAGCAAACGGCGCTTCAGTCAGTCCTCGGGAGCTGCAGGAGCACGGGCCCAGCCACAGAGTAAGGCCGGAGCACTTCCAGCTACCTGAACACCCACATGTTAGAAACAGGATTTTCCCGTAACGCACGGGGGACTTGAAAGTGTGTTTTCTCAGGTAAACTGATAACACACCCCCTCCATGTGTGGATGCCACCCTTATGGAGGCAGAATTGAACCCTTACCCCTCCCCCACCAGAACTGACCTCCAAGGCCTACTGGGAGTCCTCCCCAAACCCTGAGGATGTGTCCTGCCTGAGGCTCCTGACACAATATACTCCCACTCAGGCCAGCCTGCAGAGGTCACACAGAGGTCAGGCTCCAAAGCAGCAGGATGTGACCCTGGACACAGGCATGTCCACACTACACAGAGGGGTCCCTACGAACAAGTGTCAGGTCACTTCTGAGGGCCACACCCTGTCCCACTCGAGGTGCAAGGCCCCTGCTGGCCCACGTCCCTTTCTCTGGGGCACCTGTGGGACTCAAGCCTGCACCTTGCCCAGCCCTGCCTCCCCACCATGTAAGGCTGTCAGCATAACTGATGCTATATGGGCTCGTCCTTCCGCTGACCTTACCAAGGACTGTACTGTGTGGTCAATCACTTCTCTGTCCTCAAGGCTTTTCTAGTGAATAGAGGCTGTTTAGTAATTATCAGGACCACGTGGCCTCTATGCTTTGTTAGTCCCCAAACAAGGAAGACCTTTGCTAACGTGTTCCCGGCGCCCATGAGGCCAGTTACCCATTCATGAACCTTGACTCAGGAAGCACCCCCTGCTTCCAAGCACCCCCCACCCACAAGTTAACCATAACTTTTCCCGGTGGCCCCTTGGCCATGCAGAGCGCAGCGGCACATGCTTCCGATCATTGTCCACCACATCCCAATCCCACCCTGTGAGTAAACTACCCAATAATAAACTGATCCATTAATTACCTGGAGCTTCCTGCCTCGGTTTTCGGTCTCACGATGCCCTGTCAGTTCGGTGGGCACTTCTCGTTCCCTCCATCCTCTAACACCTCAGCTAGTACTGTGGGTTCAGTAGTGTTCCCCCCGCCAAATTTATATCCATTCTGACCCCAGAATCAGGCCTTATTTCTGGAACAGGGTCTCTGCAGATGTGGTTAAGATGAGGTCATACTGGATTAGGAAGAGCCCTAAATCCAACAGGTGGTGTCCTTATTGGAAGAGGGAAATCTGGACACAGACACAGAGGAGAAGCCACATGACGATAGAGGCAGAGGTGGGGGTGATGCAGCCCCAAGTCCAGGGGCGCCAAGGATTTCTGGAAACCAGAGAAGCCGGGAGAGGCCAGGGCAGATTCCCTGAAGTTCCAGCAGGAACCAACCACACCTTCAGTTTGTATTTCCAGCGTCCAGAGCTGCGAGAGAAAAATCTCTGCTGTTGTGACTCCCGCAGCTTGTGACATGTTGTCACGGTCGCCCCAGGATCCCCACACCAGCCAGATGATGAGACACGAGGCATCTGAGGAAAGAGCCCCTCGGTATCTGGATAAGCATCTCTACACACACCTGGGTCCTGAAGATGGAGGACACGCAGCCGCCTCCCCACCCGAGCTGGGCGTCGGGCTGCCTTGCTGTCCCGCTCGCTCCTGTCGTATGTCCAGTGGATGACCAGCCTCTGTTGATGCTGGCGCCCCACCGCTGTCCTGCGACCTCCTCACGCACATCCCACCCACAGGCCGTGCTCCGGCCGTGGCCGCTCAGCAGCCTCAGCTTGAGTGCAATAACAGGTCAGGGGACTTGCTGGCCCCTCCCATCCCAGGGGTGGTGCCCGAAGCAGGAGGCCCTGGGCAGCCGCCCTCCGTCCCAGACCAGGTGAGGCCTGAAGCAGGCACCTCGAGCTCCTCAGGGCCCTGGATGCAGCCCCACGTGCCACCAGCCCACACACTTCCCGTCAGGCTGGAGGCTCTGTGTCCCCAGGCACAAGACCCTTCTCGAAGGCGGCCCTGGGATGTGTCTTCAAACCGCTCCACGTTTGTCCCAACCTGGCTGGGATCCCACGGCCGGCCGCCTTCGTAGGAGCAGACAGAGAGCATCCCTGAGGCCCCCGTGCCTCTGCCCCTAAGTGACCCCACCCGGCGCAGACCAGGCCACCCGCCTCTGACCGCCACATCCCTCCACCAGCTCCGGCTCGGCCCTCTAGAGACTCCTCACTCCCCGGAGGTCAGGGCTGACCGCCCCTCGGCCACCCTCTCACCTCTGCCTGTCCGTCCATCCTCCCTGAGTCAGGACACCACTTCCTCCGTGAGGCTCCTGGATTCCGGCCTGGGGCCACACCCTCCCCACGCCCCCACGAGCTGTATCGACCACCAGGATTGGTCACCTCAAGAGGCCCCGGAAGACGGACTCCCCAGGACATCAGAATGTGACTTTGTGTGCAGATGAATCACCGCAGAGGTGGTCGGGTTGAGACGAGGTCACTGACCTGAGTGTGGGGGGGGGGGGTCCTCATGGGGGGAATTTGGACACAGACACATGGGGGAGAAGGCGATGTGACGGCAGAGACAGAGCTGGGGCTGGGAGTGGCATGGGACCGACTGACCCCAGAACCCGCGAGAGGAGACGGCCCCCAGCACCTTGACCTCGGGCTTCAGACCTGAGAATAAGCATCCCCTGTTCCAACCCGCCCCCGCCCCCCCCCCGCCCCGCGGTGTTCTGTGACGGGGCCGCAGGAATCCCACACCCGGCCTGCGGGGGGCGGCGCTGTGCTCGTTGACACCCCAGACAGTCACCGGCCACCGCCCCTCTGGGCATGACCCCCACTCCTCCTCGAGGAGGGACCCAGGGCTCAGGACCCCCGTCCCACACGTCCTTGTCACGGCGACCTCCCCCCCTCACCCAGCCAGCCCTGGGGCATCTCAGACCCCAGAAAGGACCCGCAGCGGAGTGGTGACCACGGTAAGTGGCCACAGGCCACCGCACCTACCCTGAGACCTGAGTGTGGCCATCTGAGAAGGGACCCACCAGCCCCCCGACCCAGGCGCCCCGTTTCACCGGGCAGATCCTCGTGCCGAGTTCCTGGAAGGGGGTGTCGAGCAGGGGTGACTGAGGCCTGTAAACATGTGGGCCGGAGAGATCTTCCCCAGGAGCCCAGGCACAGTGAGCCCAGGACGTGTCCATCCCTCCCCTGCTGTACCCCACGGAGTGAGGATAAAGCCCCAGTGACCCCCAAGAAGAGACATGACACCCAGAGGACTAGACCATCCACAGACCAGGGACTGAGTGTCCGCCTCATTCCCTCAGACTGAACAATGTCTACCAGGGCTGCCAGACTGGCCCATGTCCCCACAAACACCCAGCTTCAGTGAACCAGCCAGCCAGAAAACCCCCTTCCAGGGTCCCCTGTGTTAATAGACCCAGCCTTCGGGGGAGGCGGGGCCGGCCTGAGAGAGGACGGACTTGCTCCAGCGCCGGACAATCACTGCCCGTCCCCCTGCCCATCCCCCTGTCCCTCTTCTGCGCCCTGTGGCCTCACCCCCTCCGGAAACCCTCCTCTCCAGGCTCCCAGCACTCACATTTCCCACCTCCACCCCATCACTCTCCACTTCAATTTGCCTGTTTCCCCGCTGGGTGAAGGACAGGCTGAATGCCCGGCACTGGTGTTTTCAGCAGTGTAGGTGTGGCTTCCCTTCTCTTCTCGGCTGGGGTCTGGCGGGACACCAGGTGGGTTCCAGCGGTGCGGGTCTAGGCGCCGCCCAGCAGGGAGCAGCCCTGATACCCGCGCCTACAGCGTCGCCTGCTGGTCGCTCCGTCCTCCCGTCAGGCACAGTCTTCACCTTACCCGCTGCCTCGGATGGTCCCGCTCCACACTGTCCGACGATCCTCCCCTCTTCCCCACCGCTCTCACCCCCAGCTCCACACCCCTCGTCCAGCCTCAGGGGTGACCCAGGACCCTTCCTGGGCTCCCCCGCCTGCCCAGCCTTGGTCGGTGTCCTCAATCCACCTGTGCAGACAGGTGAGGATCCCCTCCAGATGCTCCCAAACGCTTCACCCCAACATCCTCCCCAGGGTGGGCCCCGTGTCCTGTCGGGATGTTCCACCATCACCAAGACCCCAACTCCATGGCGAGGGCAGGTATCAGGCCTGCTACGTGCACTGCCGTGCATTCTGCTGTATACACAGGCGTGACCCTGCCCCAGCACTCAGGAAAAGCAGCCCTACAGTGGCATGTGGGGAGACGACTGACTGCAGGGTGGACGTCAGCTCTCTGCTCACCAGGCAAGGGCAGCTGGGTTCTTGCTCTGTGGACCCTTTCTGACCCAGCCTGACTGTGATCGGCTTTTTTTCCAACCCTATTGTCCTTCCATTGGCCTCACTCTTGTGAGCAGAGCAGGACAGTGTGGTCAGAGGTCACAGGCTGAGGCACACAGGCACTGGCTGACCCGCGTGCACCCATGCTGAGCACACGGAATGGGCACTGCACCAGGGCCTGTGCAGTGCAGGTTCACCCACCTACAGAGAGGCCGGGCCTCTGCTCCTGACTCCGGGAGGTCACCTTGAGTCTGACGGGAGTGTCTGTGCTCCATGGGCCTCGCTCCAGGCTGGTCTGTGCTGACGGCGGCGTGATGCATAGTGATGCTTCCTGAGTCCCCCCGGGGGCTGGAGGCCAAGGTTAGGCACATGGTGGTCCCCACACTGACATGAGAGACCCCAATAAACCCTGCACCTCAGGACTCAAGTGGGCTTCCCTGGGCTGCCACATCCGAGGAGGCTGGACCCTGCTCGTCCCCCTGTCCTCGCTGATTTTCATCTGCATCCTTCACCATAATAAACCCAGATTGTAACAGCTTTAGGGAGTTCGGGAGCCTCCAAGATAAAAGGAGCCGGGGAAGGGTTCTCTGGGTCCCCGACTCTGCAGTCAGGGTCAGAAGTCAGGGGAGGTCTTGGGCCCTGGAATCTGAAGGGCCCCCCTACCAGGGGAGGGGTAGGAGACCCCGGGTGAGTTAAGCTAAGTCCTAGGCCCTCCTGGGTAGGAGGCATCCTGGCCCCCCGTGGATCACAAAGAGGCCAGCTCCCTCCTCCCCTCCGCCCCCAGGCCTGGTCCCTGCTCTTGAGAAATTCCCTAGGGTGGGGTCCTGGTGCTGGAGGTGCCCTGATGCTGTGGCCCCCTGAGCCTCCAGTGAGGATAACGGGAGTGAGGGAAAACTTGTGCACAGAAAGGGAGCTTCTGCCAGAACAAAGCCTGGGTCTGCCACCACCCCACCCTGCCCCCAACCCCAGGCACACTGGGGGCAGAAATGTGAGAGTGAGGCTCCTTCACCTCCCAAGACACACAGGACACATGGGCGCTGGCTACCGGACTCCCACACAATATTAAAATCTCCCACGCAGGCCTGTTGGGTGAAAGACACAATTTAAAGACTATTAATGGGGCCAGGGGGGCCCAGGGGGTGAAGCTGGGAGTGGGGAGAGTTGGAAAATCACTCAAGGACGCACTCTCCCTGCAGCGACTCCCCAGGTGAGCCCAGGTGGAGGTGGACCCCTCAAGTCAGAACCCTCATGGCTCAGACACCCATATTCTGGGCATTTGGGAGACAAATACCCAAGCGCCTCCAGTACTTGCCTCCACCTGCTGCAGTTAGGGCCTGCCCTGTCTTCTTCATGGCCAAGTTCTCACCCCTCCCAGAAGGCCTCTTGAAGGCTAATGGGATGGGGGTTCCATGGCAGGAGCAGGGATCCATGACTGGATGGGGGTGTCCACAGCAGAACTGGAGGGTCTGTGGTGGGCTGGAGGCCACGTGGCAGGCAGGAGAGCACCCGCCCATCTTGCCGGTCCACATGTCATGGTCATAGGCCTGCACACAGTGCACCAGGCTGTGGATGTGGTAGAAGGTGCAGTGGTCCAGGGACCAGTCCAGCCCATGCAGGTGTCTGACCACCGAGTGGTCAGTGTAGGGTATTCACAGGGAGCCCTGGCCGTGATCGCACACTCCCGGGAAGGACCAGCGTGGTCCCTGGAATGACCAGGAGGTCAGCCAGCAACGCCCCCGACCCAACCTCACTGTCACCACAGGAAACAAAAGACAACTCGGTGCAGATAGACAGAACATCACCAGCCTGATGCTGTCCTGAGGAAGGTCGGCTGGCATCTGGGAACTGGGTGCTATAGTGGGTTGAATGGGGGTCCCCCCAAAAGTTATGTCCACATCATGCCCCCCCCAGAATCTGAGAATGGAACCTTTAGTGGAAGTAGGGTCTTTGCAGGTATAATTAGTTATGGATCTGGAGATGAGGTCATCCTGGATCAAGGTGGCCCTAAATCAATGACAGTGTCCTTCTAAGAGACCAGAGGAGAGACACAGACACAGAGGAGACAGCAGGTGAAGACGGAGGCAGAGATGGGAGAGATGTGGTCACAAGCCCAGGGACGCCTGGAGCCCCCAGAAGCTAGAAGAGGCAGGAAGGATCCTCCCCTGGAGCCTCTGGAGGGAAGGTGGCACTGGGAAACCTTGATCTCAGACGTCTGGTCTCCAGGGCTGAGAGAGGACAGGTTTCCGTTGTTCTGAGCCTCAGTTTGTGGTCGTTTGTCACAGCTGCCCCAGGAAGTTAACGCAGCTGGTGAGCAGCTCCCTGCCCTGATCTAAACCCTCCCGCCTCCTGTTAGGGGCAGCCCCCTGCGCCTGTGCTGTGTGCACAAGTCACGTGGCTCATGCTGAAACCCGGCTCCCCTTCTGGGCACTGGCATTTTGGAGGGTGAGGGCAGACAACACCACGTGACCCGACCCCCAGCTGGGTGCCAGAGCTCTAATGAGCTTCCCTGGGGGTGTGGGTAAATGTCATGGTTCTGCTCTTCGTCACTGGAGAAAGAGACACCCTAGAGAACCTTGAGGGAAGGAGGGGGCATGAAGGGTGATGAGGTGACTGGAGCAGGCGGGGCCCTCCCACCTGTGCATCCCTGCTGTATGCCGTGACCAATCTGTGAGCACACAAATGTGTGCTGAGTTCGTGTAAGCCATCCAGCAAGTCCCCGAAGGTGAGGGCAGACCTGCAGACCCCATCCCTTTCCTCCAAACCTAGTAGGTGAAATATCCTCTTCTCCTTGCCATTCCAGAAGTGGTTCTGGAGCTGATCTGGCAGTGGTCCTGGGGTTTTGTAGGCTGAGCCCCTGTTGCTATGCCCCCACTTCCCCACAAGAACATCCAGAGCAAGTGGTTTGCCCTGTTACCTGAATGCCCCCTTCCACCAATATTCTCAGGAAAGAATCAGAGGACACTCATTCATACGCCCCTCCCAGCACAGAGGGCTCTCGTGGGCAGGCCCCTCCCAGGATATGGAGGACACCTGGGAAGGCACCCAGCAGCCCACGGGGCTCACGTGGGCAGGCCCCTTCAAGGGCACAGGGGCCATCTGGGCAGGCACCACTACAAGGCTGGGCACACAGGAACCATGCATGTAACCCTCATTGCAGAGCACCCCAAGCCCACCTGTCGCTCAGAACTGACACAGAGCACCTCAGAGCAGGACTTGAACTAACAAACAGCAGCTCCGACAGGTCTGTGACCCTGGGCATCACTCTGTGCGGCCTCCCTCCACCTGGTCTTCCAGAGACTTCCACTGCACCCGGGGCACCAGGCCTCTGTCTCCAACCACCACCCACCCCTCCTCTCCCTGACTCCTGGGTTCCTCTCATTAGGAGAGGGTTTTCTTGAAGTTGTCTCCCACTCATGGGCCAGATAAAATGATTAGAAAACAAGCCAAAGCTGCAGCCCCTTGTCTATCCTGACTCTCAGGAGCCCACACCTGTTCCTTGGACCTGGCCGGTTCAGCAAGTTCCATTTTCTGCAACTGTGAGCCCCTGAGGGGTGATGATTGGCTGACCTGGGCAGCCTTACCGTGCCGGCCAGCCCTCCCCAGGTGTGCCTGGGTTGAGATCAATATAAATACCACTCCAGGCAGCAAGAGCCCCTGCAGCCGTGCCTGACGCCATTTTCTCTGCCCTGTCAGCAGTCTCGGGGCTGGGCTGGTGGGAGGGAGTGAGAGGCCACGGCTTTGTGGGTGGCCCAGTGTGAGTGGGGCTCTGCTGGACTTTCTGCAGCAGTTGCCAGGCTGCCACCTGCTAAAGAAGAGGATGTGTCACCCATACCTGCTGCTGGAATTTCTCCCCGGGCAGAGGTGAGGAAGCAAGAAAAAAGGCAGTGGGGGTCAGGAGAGGAGGGGTAGCTCAGGCAGGGAAATGGAAAGCTTCCAGAAGAGCGCCCGGGGCCAGGACCATCCTGGCTGGCCTGCGGGAGCCAACTCAGCAAGCGTGCTGTCACTGGCGTGGCTCCAAGCCCTTTCCTCCAGCCTGTAAGGTCCTTACACATATTTAGGTTTGCTTCCCTGGGCAGGGTGGATAAAGTTCAGGAGCAGCTGGCCTGGGGCTCAGCTAAGGTTCACTCAGAGACCTCCACACCAGCTTTGCAATGAGGACGCTCCTTGTGGGGCTGAGGTGGGTGCCAGCAGGCAGGCTGCTGGCTGCATGTGAGAAAATTCCCCACCTCTGACCAACTTCAGAATTGTTCATCAGTGTAGCAAGTGTCCTGATAGGGTTTTCCTTTTCTCTTTTTTTCCCATCTTTATTGGGGTATAATTGCTTTACAATGGTGTGTTAGTTTCTGCTGTATAACAAAGTGAATCAGCTATACGTATACACGTATCCCCTCCCTCTTGCATCTCCCTCCCTCCCACCCTCCCTATCCCACCTCTCTAGGTGGTCACAAAGCACCGAGCTGATCTCCCTGTGCTATGCGGCTGCTTCCCACTAGCTATCTATTTTACATTTGGTAGTGTACATATGTCCATGCCACTCTCTCACTTTGTTCCAGCTTACCCTTCCCCCTCCCTGTGTCCTCAAGTCCGTTCTCTAGTAGGTCTGTGTCTTTATTACCATCTTGCCCCTAGCTTCTTCCTGACTGATAAGGTTTTCATCTGTGTAACTGGCGGGTTCTTAATTAGCAGCTTGAATGGTGATATCAAAAGTCCTGAATCAGGATTGAAATACTTACCCCCCACATGTACAGGTGTAAGAACCTAGGGAGGCCGTGTGCACACAGCACCCTTAGGGCTTCCAAATTGACCCCTCCACATTCTGGTGTCCAACCACTGCTTTCGGATTTCTGGGGGCCCAGTGCTGACTCTATGGGTTCCATAATCCAGCCTCTGCCTGCCTTAAGTAAGACCCACATTTCCAGGATCCTACAGAGCAGGGTCTGTGTGACTGTTCTGTAGCTTCTCTAACAAATGACCACAAGCTGGGTGGTTTAAAACGACAGGAATTCATCCTCCCCCAGTCCTGGAGACCAGACATCTGAGATCAAGGTCTTGCAGAACTAAAGTCCCTCTAGAGGCTCCAGGATAGGGTTCTTTCTGCCTTTTCCAGCTTTTGGGTGCTCCAGGCATCCCCAGGCTTGTGGCTGCATCCCTCCTGTCTCTGCCTCCATCTTCACATGGCTTCTCCTCTGTGTCTGTGTCTCTCCTCTTTTGTCTCTTACCAGAACCCTGTCATTGGATTTAGGGCCACTCTAACCCAAGATGACCTTATCTCGAGATCCTTAACTACATCTGAAAAGACCCTTTTCCCAAATACGGTCCTGTTCATGTGTTCTGGGGGGACACATCTTTTGGGGCCACCATTCAACCCATTATCTGTGCATGAAATAACCCTCTCATTTTAGGAGATTGCCAAGGTCCTGTATAGACTGGCACAGACATCAACCATGTGAGTGGGGGTCTGGGGAGAATGAGGACCCAAGAAGCACCTGGAAAGGATCAAGTCGTGGTGAGCTCTTCCACCATGGGGCCATGAAAACAGCCACTCCACTCTGTCCGTGGAAAGGGTCCCAGTGCCAAGTCCAAAAGTAGTTACCTTGCAAAGCTGGCTCTTCTGGGATTTCATCATCAATAGCATCATGTAACCAATAACTACGGTCTTGGAGGAATCGCTTTCTGGTGTGTGATGACGGCACTGTCACTTTAGGTTCATCAGACCTAGAATAGGAATGTCTGAAGGAGAAGAGTTTGGGAGATTGTGGAGGAATCTTCTTAGGGAGATTTTGAACCAATCTTCCCTGGTTGTCAAGGAAACCAAGCAGGTTTGTTCAGGTTGTCAAGGAAACTGCTTTGAAGCACCATTACCTGAGTGGTGGTCTCAGCATGAGCTGTGGTTTGAGAAAAGTGTGATGAGACTAAGCCTTAATTTCTGTGACAGCTGGGGAGGGGTTTGTAAAGTACCTTGGTTTTTAGGGCAAAGGTTCACTGCTGGAACCAAGTGTCTCCCAAAATGGGCCGAGCCTCAAGGTGTTTCTTTCCCCTTCATGAGAGAGTCCAGGGCAGGTGGGTGTCAGGGCCCAGGCTCTGTTCCCCTTGTTTCTCCTCCCTGCTTCTGGGTGGAGAGCTCCAACCAGCAAGGTGGGATGACCATGTGGGCACCAAGCCCTCTGTCCTACCATGCAGACTGGCCAAGGTCCTCACCTCCTCCAACACTTCCCCTTTGTAACAGGAGACACTGTGCCCCAGCTGCAAGGGGTGGGAAGGCTGGAAGGTGCAGGGGAGCCATGAACAGGGAAAAGGGAAGTGGGTTCTTGTGGGCAGCTAGGCAGCCCTGCCGTGAGGGTCACCCGGACACCAACACACAGTCTCTGGGTCCTGTGAAATGTGATTACACATCAGCATGATCTCTTCGATGCTCTGTGGTTCTGGAAATCCTATAGGAGGTGGTTCACAGCCGGTAAAGCTAATGTTCTCAGTGGAGGTAGTCAAGCCAAAGGTCTGCAGTTCAGACTGAAGGTGTCGATGTACATACAGAACAAAACCATCTAGTGTGAATGTAGTTCAGGCACGTTTAACATGAATGCAGTCATGTTGTGCCTAAAATCTTCTATCTTGTGCCTCTCCTCAGGGACCCCCTCCTCAGTTCCTGAGGTTCCTGTAACTCACATGCAAGGGAATGGAGAGTGGGCTCTGTCCAGTCTGAGCCCTGAGTTACCCTGTGTGTGAGTCTGCTCAGGGATGCCATAACAAATACCACAGACAGGGCAGCTTAAACAACAGACCAATCTCTAGCCCTGGTTGCTGTCCGCAGGCTGGTTTCTCCTGAGGCCTCTCTCCTTGGCATATAGACAGCCATCTTCTCCCCATGTTCTCGCATGGTTTCCCCCTGTGCCTAAATGTGTCCTAATCTCTTCTTGTAGGACATCAGTCCTATTGGATTAGGATCCACCCTACTGACTGCATTTTACCTTGATCATCTCTTTAAAAACTCCATCTCCAAATATAGCCACACCCTGGGGTCCTGTGGGTTAGTGATTCAGCATATGAATTTTGGAGTACACGACTGAGCCCACACCATCCTGCTTAGGAAAAAACACATGTCTTGGTCCCTCCTTCCCTCAGGTCACATGGGAATCATGCGATGGCTCAGGGAGAGGCCACTCCTGCAGTGTTTGTGTCCCAGCTGGGGAACCCTTCTCTGCTCTATTTGATCACACAGCAGCAGTGCCAGCCCCTTCCTGAGGTGAGCAGTTCTGGGGTTTTGTGCCATATTGCCTGGCTTCCTGAGGTGCTCAGTGTCAGGGAACCAAGGAGACAGCAGTCTAGTAGGGATGCCGGGGACTCTCAGGGCAATGGCAGATGTCTCACCAGACACCACAGCAAATGAGGGAAAACCTTTGGGGGGAATCACAGGAGGGAGAGAGTCACAGTCTCATTTATGCTTCAGAAAGACCACACTGGGGTGGGATATGAGATGCACCATGAGGGTGTTACCAAGTCCGAGCTCACACTGTTCGCTGCACGACAGGCCAATGAATCAGAGACGAGGTGTTGAGGCAAGGAATATGACTTCATTCGGAAAGCCGGCAGACCGAGAAGATGGCAGACTAGTGTCTCTGAAAAACCATCTTATCGGGGTTTGGATGCCAGCTTCTGTTATGGAACAGAAGGGGAGGAGATGAGGAAGTAAAGTAAAAACGTCATAAGATTTGCAAATGTCCCCTGGAATGGCCAGCCTCGGGGAGGTGATGTGTCAATTTCTTCTTTCTCGATGCCATACACAGGTAGACAGGGTCAGAATGTACGAAGGCACTTTGGTTTAACATTCAGGCAGAGGGGCAGGGTTCCCTGAGGCAGGCCATTATGTATGACTATAATAACAAAGGCAACAAAGAGCAAAGGTTAAAGTCAAAGAAACAGATCGAACTTGGAGTCCTATTTAGCTCTTCCCTGTTAAAATTCCCCACTGTCAATGTCCATTCCACAGTCTTGTGGAAAAAGGGATGACAACGTTCTAACTGCCCAGTCAGATGGATCTTTCTGGGAGTGTCCGCCATTGGTGTCAGTGTTCCAAATGGTGAGATTTGTCTTTTGTTCCGCTTTGGAAGTGTCTACTTTACACCTGTAGATTTAAAAATATTCACAGGAATATTTTTAATATTCACAGCCCTCAGGAATTTTGAGGGCTTCAAGCCCAGGAGGCCGCATCTCAAGTTAAGGAATTTAGCATTTTTTTTTTTTTATGTATAGGAAGATGCAAGAGTCTGGGCTCACCAAAATCATTTTTTTTGATATGTACCACAGCTATCTGGGACCTGTATCCTATATTTGCATATCCTGAGTTTCCTCAGAGCTCACCGGTTCATGTTGGAGTGCTGCAATCACTGATGACTGATCCTCTCCTCCTGTTCAGGAATTTGACCAATATTAGGGAGACATTTCATGACCAAATTTTGTCCCTTGGTGCTGGGAGGCCCATCCCAGGTCAGGCAAAAATTCTCAATATGCCACTCCAGGTGCTAATTTTCGGATTAGGCCCTATTGATAATTAAAGATTCTCTGGCTCCTCTGTCTAATTATGATAAAGTCAACATTTTCCCTTGTTGCTCCTTCCCATAATTAGAATCACATTATTACAATTATTTTATGTTATAAAAGTGATGTACTTCCTTAAGATTTTTAGCCACAGAAGTTTTGCTGGAGGCCTGGTTACACACTGGGTACTGCAAGAGACAACAATACTATAAAATAGACAGGATATAAGTAATGCAGATAGTAACACTGACAAAGACAGAGTGCAGCAGGGAGACACTTGGAATTTGGAAGTAAAAACAAATAAGACTATGATTATCATAATATCAAGTCCACAGGAAAGCCAGGTGGAGATGACAAATTCTGACAGGATCCAGTAGAGAGAAAAAGATAAAAGTTTTGTCTTTGTTTACAAAGTCATACTTTATCAACTTGTTGTAGGTCACAGCAGAAGAGAAAATGTTTTTCCGAAAAACAAAGATTAAAGCCAATATATTTCCCAAAGTCATAAAGTTATAAATCATATTTACCAGTTTATTCAGTCCCATGTCATTAATTCCTGTTGATCTGGATGAAATAATCAGGTTTCCCATTAGTTTTGTCATTTGTTGCCCAGTCCACTGATATTATCTAAAGGCTATCAGAAACATATTTGTTAAAAAGTTCCTTTCTATCAGTCTTCTTAAAAATCTTCATTTTGTAGAAGCATCCGGACAAAATTTAAAATAGGATGGTTATGCTGGCGAGGGCCTGCAACCTGCTGAGTACTCACCGCCTCCCACCAAGTGGCTGGACTCCAACACTGACCAGGGACTGGGTCTTGGTGCTCCGGCCTGGTGTCAGGCCTGAGCCTCTGAGGTCAGAGAGCCTAGTTCAGGACATTGGACCACCAGAGACCTCCCGGCCCCACAGAATAACAATCAGCGAGAGCTCTCCGAAAGATCTCTGTCTCCACACTAAGACCCAGCTCCACCCAACGGCCAGCTAGCTCGAGTGCTGCACACCCCATGCCAAACAACTAGCAAGACAGGAACACAGACCCACCCATTAGCAGAGAGGCTGCCTAAAATCATACTAAGTTCACAGACACCCCAAAACACACCACCAGATGCGGCCCTGCCCACCAGAAACACAAGACCCCGCCCCACCCACCAGACACAGGCGCTAGTGTGCTCCACCAGGAAGCCTACACAAGCCACTCACCCACTAGGGGCAGACACCAAAAACAAAAACAACAGTAACTATGAACTTGTAGGCTGCAAAAAGGAGACCTCAAACACAGTAAGTTAAACAAAATGAGAAGGCAGAGAAATATGCAGCAGATGAAGGAGCAAGGTAAAAACCCACCTGACCAAACAAATGAACAGGAAATAGGCAGCCTACCTGAAAAACAATTCAGAATAATGATAGTACACATGATCCAAAATCTTGGAAATAGAATAGACAAAATGCAAGAAACATTTAACAAGGACCTAGAAGAACTAAAGATGAAACAAGCAACAATGAACAACACAATAAATGAAATTAAAAATACTCTAGATGGGATCAACAGCAGAATAACTGAGGCAGAAGAATGGATAAGTGACCTGGAAGATAAAATAGTGGAAATAACTACTGTAGAGCAGAATAAAGAAAAAAGAATGAAAAGAACTGAGGACAGTCTCAGAGACCTCTGGGACAACATTAAACGCACCAACATTCAAACTATAGCGGTCTCAGAAGAAGAAGAGAAAAAGAAAGGGACTGAGAAAATATTTGAAGAGATTATAGTTGAAAATTCCCTAATATGGGAAAGGAAATAGTTAATCAAGTCCAGGGAGCACAGAGAGTCCCATACAGGATAAATCCAAGGAGAAATACGCCAAGACACTTATTAATCAAAGTGTCAAAAATTAACTACAAAGAAAACATATTAAAAGCAGCAAGGGAAAAACAACAAATAACACACAAGGGAATCCCCATAAGGTTAACTGCTGATCTTTCAGCAGAAACTCTGCAAGCCAGAAGGAACTGGCAGGACATATTTAAAGTGATGAAGGAGAAAAACCTGCAACCAAGACTACTCTACCCAGCAAGGATCTCATTCAGATTTGATGGAGAAATTAAAACCTTTACAGACAAACAAAAGCTGAGAGAGTTCAGCACCACCAAACCAGCTTTACAACAAATGCTAAAGGAATTTCTTTAGGCAAGAAACACAGGAGAAGGAAAAGACCTACAATAACAAACCCAAAACAATTAAGAAAATGGGAATAGGAACATACATATCGATAATTACCTTAAATGTAAATACACTAAATGCTCCCACCAAAAGACACAGATTGGCTGAATGGATACAAAAATAAGACCCATATATATGCTGTCTACAAGAGACCCACTTCAGACCAGAGACACATACAGACTGAAAGTAAGGGGATGGAAAAAGATATTTCATGCAAATGGAAAACAAAAGAAAGCTGGAGTAGTAATTCTCATATCAGACAAAATAGACTTTAAAATAAAGACTATTAGAAGAGACAAAGAAGGACACTACATAATGATCAAGGGATCGATTCAAGAAGAAGATATAACAATTGTAAATATTTATGCACCCAACATAAGAGCACCTCAATACATAAGGCAAATACTAACAGCCATAAAAGGGGAAATCAACAGTAACACATTCATAGTAGGGGACTTTAACACCCCACTTTCACCAATGGACAGACCATCCAAAATGAAAATAAATAAGGAAACACAAGCTTTAAATGATAACGTTAAACAAGATGGACTTAATTGATATTTATAGGACATTCCATCCAAAAACAACAGAATACACATTTCTCTCAAGTGCTGATGGAACATTCTCCAGGATAGATCATATCTAGGGTCACAAATCAAGCCTTGGTAAATTTAAGAAAATTGAAATTGTATCAAGTATCTTTTCCGACCACAATGCTATGAGACTAGATTTCAATTACAGGAAAAGATCTATACAAAATACAAACTCATGGAGGCTAAACAATACACTGCTTAATAATGAAGTGATCACTGAAGAAATCGAAGGGGAAATCAAAAAATACCTAGAAACAAATGAAAATGGAGACACGATGACCCAAAACCTATGGGATGCAGCAAAAGCAGTTCTAAGAGGGAATTTTATAGCAATACAATCCTACCTTAAGAAACAGGAAACATCTCGAATAAACAACCTAACCTTGCACCTAAAGCAATTAGAGAAAGAAGAACAAAAAAGCCCCAAAGTTAGCAGAAGGAAAGAAATCATGAAGGTCAGATCAGAAATAAATGAAAAAGAAATGAAGGAAACGATAGCAAAGATCAATAAAACTAAAAGCTGGTTCTTTGAGAAGATAAACAAAATTGATAAACCATTAGCCAGACTCATCAAGAAAAAAAGGGAGAAGACTCAAATCAACAGAATTAGAAATGAAAAAGGAGAAGTAACAACTGACACTGCAGAAATACAAAAGATCATGAGAGATTACTACAAGCAACTCTATGCCAATAAAATGGACAACCTGGAGAAATGGACAAATTCTTAGAAATGCACAACATTCCAAGACTGAATCAGGAAGAAATAGAAAATATGAACATACCAATCACAACCACTGAAATTGAAACTGTGATTAAAAATCTTCCAACAAACAAAAGCCCAGGACCAGATGGCTTCACAGGTGAACTCTATCAAACATTTAGAGAAGAGCTAACACCTATCCTTCTCAAACTCTTCCAAAATATAGCAGAGGGAGGAACATTTCCAAACTCATTGTACGAGGCCACCATCACCTTGATACCAAAACCAGACAAGGATGTCACAAAGAAAGAAAACTACAGGCCAATATCACTGATGAACATAGATGCAAAAATCCTCAACAAAATACTAGCAAACAGAATCCAACAGCACATTAAAAGGATCATACACCATGATCAAGTGGGCTTTATTCCAGGAATGCAAGGATTCTTCAATATATGCAAATCAATCAATGTGATACACCATATTAACAAATTGAAGGAGAAAACCATATGATCATCTCAATAGATGCAGAGAACGCTTTCGACAAAATTCAACATCATTTATGATAAAAACACTGCAGAAAGTAGGCAAAGAGGGAACTTTCCTCAGCATAATAAAGGCCATATATGACAAACCCACAGCCAACATCATACTCAATGGTGAAAAACTGAAAGCATTTCCACTAAGATCAGGAACAAGACAAGGTTGCCCACTCTCACCACCCTTATTCAACATAGTTTTGGAATTTTTAGCCATGGCAATCAGAGAAGAAAAGGAAATAAAAGGAATCCAAATCGGAAAAGAAGAAGTAAAGCTGTCACTGTTTTCAGATGACATGATACTATACATAGAGAATCCTAAAGATGCTACCAGAAAACAACTAGAGATAATCAATGAATTTGGTAAAGTTGCAGATACAAAATTAATGCACAGAAATCTCTGACATTCCTATACACTAATGATGAAAAATCTGAAAGTGAAATCAATAAAACACTCCCATTACCACTGCAACAAAAAGAATAAAATATCTGGGAATAAACCTACCTAAGGAGACAAAAGACCTGTATGCAGAAAATTATAAGACACTGATGAAAGAAATTAAAGATGATACAAATAGATGGAGAGATATACCATGTTCTTGGATTGGAAGAATCAACATTGTGAAAAAATGACTCTACTACCCAAAGCAATCTACAGATTCAATGCAATCCCTATCAAACTACCACTGGCATTTTTCACAGAACTATAACAAAAAATTTCACAATTTGTATGGTAACAAAAAAGACCCTGAATAGCCAAAGCAATCTTGAGAATGAAAAACAGAGCTGGAGGAATCAGGCTCCCTGACTTCAGACTATACTACAAAGCTACAGTAATCAAGACAATATGGTACTGGCACAAAAACAGAAAGATACATCAATGGAACAAGATAGAAAGCCCAGAGATAAACCCACGCACATATGGTCACCTTATATTTGATAAATGAGGCAGGAATGTACAGTGGAGAAAGGACAGCCTCTTAAATAAGTGGTGCTGGGAAAACTGGACAGGTACATGTAAAAGTATGAGATTAGATCACTCCCTAACACCATACACAAAAATAAGCTCAAAATGGATTAAAGACTTAAATGTAAGGCCAGAAACTATCAAACTCTTAGAGGAAAACATAGGGAGAACACTCCATGACATAAATCACAGCAAGATCCTTTTTGACCCACCTCCTAGAGAAATGGAAATAAAAACAAAAATAAACAAATGGGACCTAATGAAACTTCAAAGCTTTTGCACAGCAAAGGAGACCATAAACAAGACCAAAAGACAACACTCACAGTGGGAGAAAATATTTGCAAATGAAGCAACTGACAAAGGATTAATCTCCAAAATATACAAGCAGCTCATGCAGCTCAATACCAACAAAACAAACAACCCAATCCAAAAATGGGCAGAAGACCTAAACAGACATTTCTCCAAAGAAGATATACAGATTGACAACAAACACATGAAAGGATGCTGAACATCACTAATCATTAGAGAAATGCAAATCAAAACTACAATGAGGTATCAGCTCACACCAGTCAGAATGGCCATTATTAGAAAAATCTACAAGCAATAAATGCTGGAGAGGGTGTGGAGAAATGGGAACCCTCTTGCACTGTTGGTAGGAATGTAAATTGATACAGCCACTATGGAGAACAGTTTGGAGGTTCCTTAAAAAACTGAAAATAGAGCTACCATATGACCCAGCAATCCCACTACTGGGCATATACCCTGAGAAAACCATAATTCAAAAAGAGTCGTGTACCACAATGTTCATGGCAGCACTATTTACAATAGCCAGGACATGGAAGCAACCTAAGTGTCCATCGACAGATGAGTGGATAAAGAAGATGTGGCACATATATACAATGGAATATTACTCAGCCATAAAAAGAAATGAAATTGAGTTATTTGTAGTGAGGTGGATGGACCTAGAGTCTGTCATACAGAATGAAGTAAGTCAGAAAGAGAAAAACACATACCGTATGCTAATACATATATATGGAATCTAAAAAAAAAAAATGTTTCTGATGAACCTAGGGTCAGGACAGGAATAAAGATGCAGATGTAGAGAATGGACCTGAGGACAGGGAAGGTTAAGCTGGATCGAATTGAGAGAGTAGCACTGACATATATACACTACCAGATGTAAAATAGATAGCTAGTGGGAAGCAGCTGCATCGCACAGGGAGATCAGTTCTGTGCTTTGTGACCACATAGAGGGGTGGGATAGGGAGGGTGGGAGGGAGACACAAGAGGCAGGGGATATGGGGTTATATGTATACTGTATAGCTGATTCACACTGTTATACAGCAGAAACTAACACAACATTGTAAAGCAATTATACTCCAATAAAGATGTTAAAAAAAAAATAATAAAAAGACATGAAAAAATTGTCAACATCATGAATAATTAGAGATATGCAAATCCAAACAACAAAGCAGTATCACCTCACACCAGGCAGAATGGCCATCAGCAAAAAGTCTACAAACAGTAAGTGCTGAAGAGGTTGTGGAGAAATGCATACCGTCCTATGCTGTTGGAGATATGTAAACTTTTAACAGCCACTAATGTGAACAAAATGGAGGTGTCTTTAAAAGGTAAAAATTGAGTTATGATATGATCTGCCAGACCCACTACTGGGCCTATAACTCGAGGAAACCAGAATTGAAAAGGCAGAGACACCCAAACGTGCACTGCAGCATATTTACAACAGCCAAGACTTGTAAGCCACGAAAATGTCCATCAACACATGAATGGACAAAGAATAAGTGATACATGTACACAGTGGTATATAAGCCCGGAAAAAGAATGAAACATTGATTGCCCTTTGCAGCACCATAGATGAGCCTAGAAATAATCATACTGTGTGAAATAAGTCATAAAGAGAAAGACAAATATCCTATGATATCATTTATGGGATTATCTAAAAATTGATACCAAGGGGGCTTCCCTGGTGGCACAGTGGTTGGGAGTCCAACTGCCGATGCAGGGGATACGGGTTCGTGCCCTGGTCAGGGAAGATCCCACATGCCGTGGAGCGGCTGGGCCCGTGAGCCATGGCCGCTGAGCCTGCGCCAAGGAACGTATTTTCACACAGAAAGACACTCACAGACTTAGAAGACAAACTTATGGTTAAACAAAAGGAAAGTTGGGAGGAATGGATAAGTTAGGATACGGGAGTTAACATACATATACTAACACATGTAACATATGTAATCACCAAAGACCACCTTGTACCAAGGAACGTCTACTCAACACTGTGTCATAACCTACATGGGAACAGGATCTGAAGATGAATAGATATATGTATATGTATAAAGGAACCAGATTCTCTACACCTATAACAAATTTTTTTTTCAAAAATTGTCCTGAGGTCGGTAATAGACAAAAAAGTTCAATACAGGGCAAATTTTCAAGAAGACAATTTCAAGATGTAAATTTTACTCACACTTAAAAAAAAAAAAGGACATGGCAAAATGCTCAATATCACAAATTATTAGGGTCATACAAATCCTAACTACAAAAAGGAGCGGCAAAGGGATGAGACACAAGCCCTTGGGTGTTTGTCCAGGTACATTCCACTCTAATTTCCAATCAGCAAAAGGACTTTCCCTAAGGCTCAGGTTGCCCCAATTACCAGAGTGGGACATGAAGATATCAGGTTGGTTTGTGGACAATTCCCAAAACAACAACTTGAAAACTGGTGCTTGGGGGAACTACATAGTCATAAGGCCCTCGAGGCTGTAAATGACACATGTGTCTTGGGGTTATTTATAGAAAACAACTTCAAAACGAGGCAGAATTTCAGGAACCAGATATCAAGATGTAAATTTCCCTCAGAGTGATTTTATTATTATTTTTTAAAATGCCCACCAGAAGCTGCTCAACATCGGAAATTGTAGGTAATGCAAAAAAAGACTGCAACGAGGTATATCACCTCTCACCTGTCAGAATGACCATCACCACAAAGTCTCAAAAGAATAAACGCTGGAGAGAGTGTGAAGAAAAGGGAACCATGTTATACTGTTGCTGGGAATAAAATACTAACAGGCACTCTGGAGAACAGTATAGAGGTTCCTTAAAAATAGAAAATTAGAGCTACCTTAGGATCCAATAATTCCACTTCTGGGTGTAAATCCGGGGAAAACCAGGAATTGACAAGACACATGCACCCCAACGTTCACTGTAGCACTGTTTCCAAGAGCTTAGACTAGGGAGCAATGACAGTGTCCACAGAAGGATGAATGGATAAAGAAGATGTTAGACATATATACACTGGAATATTACTCAACCATGAAATGAATGAAATAAGGCCAGTTGCAGCACCTTGGATGTACCTACATGATCACACTAAGTGACATAAATCAGACAGGGAAAGATAAATTTCGTATGATATCACTTAGAGGTGGAATCTAAAAATTGATACAAATGAACTAATTTACAAAACAGACAGAGAGTCACAGATTTAGAAAACAAACTTATGGCTACCAAAGGGGAAAGGTGGCGGGGGGGGGGGGGAGAGGGGGGGGATGGGGAGGCATAAACCAGGAGGTTGAAATTGGAATACATATTCTTATGTAGAGAAAATAGATAATCAAGAAGGACCTACTGTATAGCACAGGGAATTCGACCCCACAGATTCTAATAACCAAAAGGAATACATAAGAATATGTAAGAATCCAAAAAAGAATATATAGACATCTTTGTATAACTGATTCCAGTTGTTGTACTCAAAAGAGGAACACAACTTTGTAAGTCAGCTATACTCCATTATACAATGAAAATTAAATTCCAAAAAAAAAAAAAAACAATAAAAAAACAGAGAGAGAGAGAGAGAAATGGTTTCTAAATTGCTTCAGGTGCAATGACCCAAATTGGCATCACATCCCTGGAGCCAGAGCTGGCTTGGGTGCCAAGGCTGCGCTGTCATGGGGCTGAGAGAGCTGGGGAGGAAGTGCCAGCAAATGAGGTGCCCCTAGAATTGCACTGCCTGATCCCACTACAAGGATCCAAAATCCCCAGGTCCAGGCAAGCCCACCTACTGGTAAAACATGGCTCAGACACCGAAAGGATGGGGGACGCCCTGGGCTGGAAGAAATTTAAAAAGTCACCTAGTCTCCACTTCTGCTGGTGTTGGGGTTCCCACCTCTAGACTTTTTTTAGAGCCACCCCACAGATTAAGACAGTACCCTCAACAGCCGGTTGTACAGCGTGGAATGAACGGGAAGGGGGGAAGGAATGAGACACAAGCCCTAGGGTGTTTGGACAGGACCAAGCCATTCTAATTTCCAATCAGGAAGAGGAATTTCCCGAAGGCTTAGGTTGCCCCAGTAACAAGAGTGGGACTTGAAGCATCCTGCCCCTTTGTGGCAGGTTCCCGAAACAACAAGTGGAAAACCAGTGCTCGAGGGCACTGCTATTCACAAGGCCTGCAGGGTAGTAAATGACACCTGTCCTAGAAAAATGTATTGGAATAAGAAATTGAAAAGGACTTGAAAATAAGGCAGACTTGCAGGAACTGGATTTCAGGAAGTACATTTGACTTGGCATTAAAGCCCATGAAAAGCTGCTCAACATTACCAATGATTCGGTTGGCCACAAAGGGCGTTCAGGTTTGTGGCCAACCGAATATGCAGGAAATGCAAATCAACAATACAAAGAGGTAACACCTCGCACCAGTCAGAATGGCCATCCTCACAAAGTCTAAAAACAAGAAATGCTGGAGAGGGCCAGGAGAAAAGGGAACCCTGCTACGCTGATAGTGGGAATGTAAATTGCTAACAGCCACTCTGGAGAACAGTATGGAGTTTCCTTAAAAATCGAAAAAAATAGAGCTACAGAGGATACAGCACTTCCACTGCTCGGGGTGTATCTTGGGGAAACCATAAATCGACAGGACACAGGCACCCAATGTGTAGTGCTGCCCTGCTTTCAAGAGCCTCTACTTGAAAGCAACTTAAATGTCCTTGGAAGAAAAAATGGATAAAGAAGATGTGGTACTTATATACAATGGAATATTACTCGCCATGAAATGAAGGAAATGTGGCCATTTGTAGGAACTCAGATGGACCTAGATACGATCATACTAAGTGACATACGTCAGACAGAGAAAGAGAAATATCACATGATATCACTTATAGGTGGAATCTAAAAATTGATACAAATGAACAAACTTACGAAACAGTCACAGATTTAGAAAACAAACTTATATTTACCAAAGGGTGGTGTGAGGGGGGGAGGTATAAACCAGGAGGTTTAAATTAGCATACATACCCTTACATAGAGAAAATAGTTAATCCATAGGGACCCACTGTATAGCACATAGAACTGGAATCAATGCACTGTAATAGCCAAAAAAGAATATATGAGAATGGCAAAAATCTGAAGAAGAATATATAGATGTCTCTTTGTAAGTGAATCAGGATGCTGTACAACAGAAAGAAACACAACATTGTAAATCTGCTACACTCCATTAGAAAAATAAACTTAAAAACAAAGAGAGAGAGAGAAAGTGTTCCTAAATTCATTCAGGGGCAGTGACCCAACCTGCTGTCACATCATCTGGAGCCAGAGCTGGATGGGGACCCATGGCTAGACTGCCGTGGGGCTGAGAGAGCTGATAAGGTTCTGCCAGCAGATAATCCCCATTGGATTTCTACTGCCTAATCCCCACTTCATGGGTCCCAAAACACCAGGTGCAGGGGAGCCAACCTAAAGTTAAACATGCCTGGGAAACCCAAAGGATGGTGGACCCTCTTGGTGGGGGGGCGCGGGGGGGGGAGAGATTTTAAAAGTCACCTAATATCCACATCTCCTGATGGTGGGGTTCCCACCTCCAACCTCTTTCCTTTGAGTCTCCCCACTAGGGCAACACAACAGACTCAACAGCCAGCTTCGCACGTGTTTAAATTTTTCCGGTGGATGGAGGGTTGTGGGGGAAGGGAGGAGACCTCAAGCCCTGGAGTGTTTGGACAGGCACAGGCCACTCTAATTTGCAATCAGGGAGAGGACTTTCCCAAAGGCTCAGGTTGCCCCAGTAACCAGAATGGGGCTTCAGGAACTCCTGACACCTTGTGGCCATTCCCCGAAACAACAAGTTGAAAACCGGTGCTCAGGGGCACTGCAATTCACAAAGCCCGCAGGGTTGTAAATGACACTTATCCTCGAAACAAGACTTAGGGTAAGTAATTGAAAAGGACTTGAAAAGGCAGAACTGCAAGAACCGGATTTCAAGAGGTACATATGACCCGCCATTAAAAAACATGAAAATCTGCTCAACATCGCTGATGATTGGCTTGGCCAAAAACGGCATTCAGCTTTATCCATAAGGTATTAACGAAAAAAACAAATGCTCTTTTTGGCCAACCCAATATTCGGGAAATGCAAGTCAACACTACAAAGAGGTATCAGCTCACACCAGTCAGAATGCCCATCATCACAAAGTCTAAAAACAAGAAATGCTGGAGAGGACGTGGAGAAAAGGGAACCCGGCTATGCTGATGGTGGGAATGTAAACTGCTATCAGCCACTCTGGGGAACATTATGCAGTTTCCTTAAAAATCTAAAAAACTGAGCTACAGAAAATACGGCAATTCCACTCGTGGGCACATATCTTGGGAAAAGTATAAATCGACAAGGCACATGCACCCCAACATGAAGTGCAGCCCTGTTTAAAAGATGCTAGACTCGGGACTTCCCTGGTGGCACAGTGGTTAAGAATCCTCCTGCCAATGCAGGGGACACGGGTTCGAGCCCTCGTCTGGGAAGATCCCATGTGCCGTGGAGCAACAAAGCCAGTGCGCCACAACTACTGAGCCTGCACTCTAGAGCCCATGCTCCGCAACAAGAGAAGCCACCGCAATGGGAAGCTCGTGCACCGCAACGAAGAGGAGCCCCCACTCGCCGCAACTAGAGAAAGCCCGCGCGCAGCAACGAAGACCCAATGCAGCCAAAAATAAATTAAAAAAAAAAAATAGATGCTAGGCTTGGAAGCAACCTAACTCTCCTTGGAAGGAAGAATGGATAAAGAAGATATGGTATTTATGTACAATGGAATATTACTCAGCCATAAAATGAAGGAAATAAGGCCAGTTGCCGCAACTCGGATGGATCTAGATACAATCATACTAAGTGACATAAGTCAGACAAAGAGAAATATCATATGATATCACCTAGGTGGAATCTCAAAACTGATACAAATGAACAAACTTACAAAACAGAAGCAGAGTCACAGATTTAGAAAACAAACTTATGGCTACCAAAGGGGAAAGGAATGGTGGGGAGTATAAACCAGGAAGTTTAAATTAGCATACATGCCCTTACATAGAGAAAATAGGTAATCAATAAGGACCTACTGTACAGCACATAGAATTCGACTCAACACACTGTAATAACCAAAAAAGAATATATAAGACTGGTAAGAATCTGAAAAAGAATATATATTTGTCTCTCTGTAAGTGATTCAAGTGGATGTACACCAGAAAGAAACACAGCATTTTAAATCATCTACATTCCATTATAAAAATAAAGTTAAAGTACATAAACAAAGAGAGTGAGAGACAAATTGTTACTATTTGTTCAGGGGTGGTGAGGCAACCTGGTGTCACGTCATCTGAAGCCAGTGCTGGCTTGGGTCCCAAGGCTGGACTGTCATGGGGCTGCGGGAGCTGGTGAGGATGGGCCAGCAAATGCAGCCCCATTGGAGTTATACTGCCTGATCCTCACTCAATGGGTACAAACTCTCCAGTTGCACGGGAGCCAACCTACAGCTAAAACATGTCTGGGACACACAAAGGATGGTGGACCCCGTGGGCGGGAAGAGATTTGAAAAGTCACCTCATCTCCTCATCTCCTGGTGCTCGGGTTCCCCCCTCCAGCTTCTTTCCTTAGAGTCTCCCCGCTTGGGGAAGGTTCACCCTCAACAGCCAGTTTTGCATGGCTTGGAATTTGTCCGGGGGATGAAGGGGAAGGGGGAAAAGGAATGAGACACCACCCCTAGGTGTTTGGACAGGCACTTGCCACTCTAATTTCCAATCAGTAAGAGGAATTTCCCGAAGGCTCGTGGTGCCCCAGTAACCACAATGGGGCTTGAAGCAATCCTTCCGCTTTGTGCCTTTTCCCGAAATAACAACTCGAAAACTGATGCTCAGGGGCACTGCATATTCACAAGGCCTGCAGGGTTGTAAATGACACCTGTGCTCCAAAAATGTCATGGGATAAGTAATCAAAAAGGACTTGAAAAGTAGGCAGAATGCAGGAACCATATTTCCAGTGGTAAATTTTACTCCCACTGTTTGGAAAAACAAAGTACATGAAAAGCTGCTGAACAATGCCAAGAAGGAAGGAAATGCAAATCCACACTACAACGAGGTATCACCTTTCACGAGTCAGAATGGCTCTCATCAGAAAGTCTAAAAGGAAGAAATGCTGAGAGGGCGTGGTTCCTCCAAAATCTAAAAATTGAGCTAGCAGAGGATACTGCAATTCCACTCCTGGGTGTCAATCTGGGGAAAACTATAAATCGACAAGATACACCCAAACATTCACTGTATCATGGTTTACAAGAGCCTCAACTTAGAAGCAATGAAAAGTGTCCACTCAAGTATGAATGGATAAAGAAGAGATGGTACATATAAACAATGGAATATTACTCAACCCTAAAATGAATGATATAAGCCCATTTACAGGAACTCGGACAGACCTAGATAGGATCATACTAAGTGACATAAGTCAGAGAAAGATAAATTTCATATGATATCACTTAGTGGTGGAATCTAAATATTGATACAAAAAACTCACTTACAAGACAGACACTGAATCCCAGACTTAGAAAACAAAATTATGGCTACCAACGGGAAAGGTAGGGGAGGGAGGAGGCATAAATTAAGAGGGTTAAATTAGCATACATACCCTTATATAGAAAAAAGAGATAATAAGTTTCTACAGTGTAGCACGGGGAACTCAACAAAACACACTGTAACGACCTCAAAGAAAAAAGAATCTAAAAAGAATATATAGATGTCTTTGCATAAGTGATTCAACTTGCTGTTCACCAAAAAGAAACACAACATGTAAATCAGCTATACTCCTCTATACAAATAAAATTAAATTACAAATAAGGAAAGGGGGGAGAGACGGGCTTCCCTGGTGGCGCAGTGGTTGAGAGTCCGCCTGCCTTTGCAGGGGACACGGGTTCGTGCCCCGGTCCGGGAAGATCCCACATGCCGCGGAGCGGCTGGGCCCGTGAGCCATGGCCACTGAGCCTGCGTGTCCGGAGCCTGTGCTCCGCAACGGGAGAGGCCACAACAGTGAGAGGCCCGCGTACCGCAAAAAAAAAAAAAAAGCGAGGGAGAGAGAAATGGTTATTCAGTTTCCTGAGGTACAGTGACCCACCCTGGACTCACATCAAAGGAGCCAGAGCTGGCTTGGGTCCCCAGGCGGCACTGTCATGGGGCTGAGGGAGCTGGGGAAGTAGTGCCAGCAACTGCAGCCCCCTTGGACTTGTACTGCCTGGTCCCCACTACATGGATCCATATTCACCAGGTCCAGGCAAGCCCCCCTACAGCTAAATCATGCCTCAACACCCTAAGGATGGTGGACCCTCTGGGCTGGAAGCGATCTGAAGATTCACCTGGTCTCCACATCGCCCGGTGTTTGGGTTCCCACCTCTAGCCTTTTTTTTTTTTTTTTTTTTTTACAGTCGCCCCACCTGCAGGAGACAGCGTCCTCAACAGGCGGTTGGGAGCTTGGAATTAGTCCAGGGCATGCTGGGTGGGGGGGAGAAGGAATGAGATACAAGTTCTTGAATGTTTGGGCTGGCACATTCCCCTCTAATTTCCAATCAGGAACAGGATTCTCCCTAAGGCTCAGGTTGCCCCAGTAAACAAAGTGAGGCATGAAGAAATCCTGCCGCCTTGCGGCCGTTTCCCGAAACAACAACTTGAAAACCGTTGCTTAGTGGCACTGCATATTCACAAGGCCCTCGAAACTGTAAATGTCAGCTGCGTCTTGAAGCTAGCCATCTAAAATGACTTCAAATTAAGGCAGAATTTCAGGAACTGGATTTTAAGTGGTAAATTTTACTCCCACTGTTTGGAAAAACATAAAGCACATGAAAAGCTGCTCCACATCACAAAGAGGAGGGAAATGCAAAATAGCACTACAATGAGGTATCACCTTTCACGAGTCAGAATGGCTCTCATCAGAAAGTCTAAAAGGAAGAAATGCTGGATGGCAAGTGGAAAAAAAGGAACCCTGCTACAGTGGCTGCTGAGAATGTAAATTGCTAACAGCCACTCTGGAGAACAGTATGGTGGTTCCTTGAAAATCTAAAAACAGAGCTACCAAGCTACAGACCTACTAGCGAATGGACTTGAGGATGTGGGGAGGGGGAAGGGTAAGCTGTGACAAAGTGAGAGAGTGGCATGGATATATATACACTACCAAACGTAAAATAGATAGCTAGTGGGAAGCAGCCGCATAGCACAGGGAGATCAGCTCGGTGCTTTGTGACCACCTAGAGGGGCGGGATAGGGAGGGTGGGAGGGAGGGAGACACAAGAGGGAAGAGATATGGGAACATATGTATATGTATAACTGATTCACTTTGTTATAAAGCAGAAACTAACACACCACTGTAAAGCAATTATACTCCAATAAAGATGTTAAAAAAATAAAAATAAAAATAAAAACTGAGCTACCAGAGGATACTGCAACTCCACTCCTAGGTGTCAATCCAGGGAAAACCATAAATCGACAAGACACATGCACCCCAACGTTCACTGTAGCGCTGTTTATGAGAGCCTCGACTTGGAAGCAACAAAAGTCTCCGTCGAAGGATGAATGGATAAAGAAGATATGGTACGTATAAGCAATGGAAAATTAACCATGAAATGAATGAAATAAGGCCAGTTGTAACAACTCGGACAGACCTAGATATCATCATACTAAATGACATAAGTCAGACAGAGAAAGATAAATTTCATATGATATCATTTAGTGGTGGAATCTAAAAATCAACACAAATGAACTAACTTCCAAAATGGACACAGAATCACAGACTTAGAAAACAAATTCATGGCTACCAACGGGAAAGGTGGGGGAGGGGAGAGGCATAAATTAGGAGGTTTCAATTAGCATACATACCCTTATATAGAGAAAACAGATAATCAATAAGGACCTGCTATATAGCACAGGGAACTCAACACACTGCAATGACCTCAAAGGAAAAAGAATCTGAAAAAGAAAATATAGATGTCTCTGTATAAGTAATTCAAGTTGCTGTACACCAAAAAGAAATGCAACATTGTAAAACAGCTATACTCCTCCATACAATTAAGTTACAAAAAAGAGAGAGAGAGAGATGGTTACTAAATTTTTTGAGTCCCAGTGACCCAAACTGGCGTCACATCCCTGGAGCTAGAGCTGGCTTAAGTCCCCAGGAGGCACTGTCATGGGGCTGAGAGAGCTGGGGAAGTAGTGTCAGCAAGTTCAGCCTCCTTAGACTTGTACTGCCTGGTGCCAGCTACACGGGACCAAATTCTCCAGGTCCAGGCAAGCCCGGCTACAGCTAAATCATGCCTAGCACACCCAAAGGATGGTGGACCCTCTGAGCTGGAAGAAATTTGAAAAGTCACCTGCTCTCCACATCTCCTGGTGTTGGGGTTCCCACAGCTAGCCTTTTGTTTTCTACAGTCGCCCCACCTGCAGGAGACAGCATCCTCAACAGGCAGTTGGGCGGGGCTTGGAATTAGTCCAGGGTATGATGGGTAGCGGGGGAGAAGGAATGAGATACAAGTCCTTGAATGTTTGGGCTGGCACATTCCCCTCTAATTTCCAATCAGGAAAAGGATTCTCCCTAAGGCTCAGGTTGCCCCAATAAACAAAGTGAGGCATGAAGAAATCCTGCTGCCTTGTGGTCATTTCCCAAAACAACAACTTGAAAACTCGTGCTTAAGAACACTGCAAAATAGATAACTAATAAGGACCTGCTGTATAAAAAATAAATAAATTAAAAAATTTTAAAAAAGAACACTGCATATTCACAAGGCCCTCAAGACTGTACATGACACCTGTGTCTTGGGGCTAGTCATCTAAAACGACTTCGGAACAAGGCAGAATTTCAGGAACCGGATTTCAAGTGGTAAATTTTACTCCCACTGTTTGGAAAAACATAAAGCACATGAAAAGCTGCTCAACATGGCAAACTAGGAGGGTAATGCAAATCAACACTACAAGGAGGTATCACCTTTCAGGAGTCAGAATGGCTGTCATCAGAAAATCTAAAAGGAAGAAATGCTGTGGAGGGCGTGGACAAAATGGATCCCTGCTACTCAGCTGCTGGGAATGTAAATTGCTAACAGCCACTCTGGAGAACAGTATGGCAGTTCCTTGAAAATCTAAAAACAGAGCTACCAGAGGATACTGCAATTCCACTCCTGGGTGTCAATCCAGGGAAAACCATAAATCGACAAGACACATGCACCCCAACGTTCACTGTAGCACTGTTTACAAGAGCCTCGAATTGGAAGCAACGAAAGTATCCACTGAAGGATGAATGGATAAAGAAGATGTGGTACATATATACAATGGAATATTACTCAACCATGAAATGAATGAAATAAGGCCATTGCAGCAACTCAGACGAAACTAGATACAATCATACTAAGTGACATAAGTCAGACAAAGAGAAATATCATATGATACCACTTATAGGTGGAATCTAAAACTTGGTACAAATGAACAAACTACAAAACAGAAACAGAGTCACAGATTTAGAAAACAAACTTATGGCTACCAACGGGGAAGGTGGGGGATGAGGGGAGGCATAAATTAGGAGGTTTAAATTAGCATACATACCCTTATAGAGAGAAAACAGATAATCAATAAGGACCTACTGTGTAGCACAGGGAACTCGACACAACACACTGCAATGACCTCAAAGGAAAAAGAATCTGAAAAAGAATCCATAGACGTCTCTGTATAAGTAATTCAAGTTGCTGTACACCAAAAAGAAACACAACATTGTAAAACAGCTATAGTCCTCTATACAATTAAAATTAAGTTCCAAAAAAAAAAGAGAGAAATGGTTACTAACTTTCTTGAGGTGCCCATGACCCAGCCTGGCCTCACATCCCTGGATCCAGAGCTGGCTTTGGTCCCCAGGTGGCACTGTCATGGGGCTGAGGGAACTGGGGAAGTAGTGCCAGCAAATGAGGCACCCCCGGAATTGCACTGCCTGATCCCACTACAAGGATCCAAATTCTCCAGGTCCAGGCGAGACCCCCTACAGCTAAATCATGCCTCAGTGCCCAAAGGATGGTGGACCCTCTGGGCTGGAAGAGATTGGAAAAGTCACCTGGTCTCCACATCTGTCAGTGTTGGGGTTCCCACCTCTAAAAACATAACCTTGAGTGAAATAAGGTGCAGAAGAGTACATACAATATAATTCCATAATTCCTAAACTACATGGCTTAGGCATGTGTGTCTAAGTGGTAAAATACTATGAAGAAAAACAAGTAAATAATTATCATATAAGTGAGAACAGTAGTTACCTTTTGGAGGAGGAACACTTTGTAGTTACAAATGGATACATGAAGCACAGGGATAGTTTCTGAGTTGCCAATACCATTCTATTCCTTGACTTGGATGGTGGTTAACAAATGTTCACTCCATAGCTGTTTCTTAAACAATGTATATAATTGTATGCATGTTTCTGTATGTATATTACAGGTGACCCCTGCACAATGAGGGCATTAGGGGTGACAACCCCATGCAGTCAAAAATAGGAGTACTTTAATCTGCGCCTCAAAAACAAAGGAATTGATAAATGACTCACCCAAGGGCATGAAGCTGAAACAGTTTGGATAGCATCAGGACTCAAACCCTAGTTCTTTTGATTCCACATATTGTGATTTCTAATTGAACACAAACTTTTCCCCACACTTAAAGATCTATAAAATGAAAATACAAGTACTATATTTATTGGGAAAAAATCTGCATATTAAGTGGACCCATTCAGTTCAAACCCATGTTGTTCAAGGTTTAGCTATCTATATCACAATAAAAAATTGTATGAGTCATACTATTAATTTGTTAATTTATTCAATAAATACTTATGGAGCAACTTTAGGATGAAAGGCACAGTTCCAACGAGCATACAGTAATAGAAAGAGAAGGTCTCTATTCTCATGGAGCTTACAGCTTTGTGGGGAGATAGTAAAAAGTAAGCCAATAAAAAGTAATTTCAGATTACTATAAAGAGTACAAAAAACAGGGCTACATACAATAGAAGGAGGCATTGGGGATGAGAGCCTTGAGCCAGATTTGTCAGAGCAGGACTCTCTGAGAAGATGACATTTGAGAACTGGAGAGTGAGGTGCCTCATATAATAATTTGGAGTAAGTGAAAGGCACATACTTAGGGGAAGTGCCTTTCAGGGAGAGAAAATAAGTTCAGAGCTCAGAAAAGTCTGGAGAAGGAAAAGTGACACGGGAAGGACCCGCAAGCTAACATCAAACATCTGAAGGATTTGCTTTGGATGGACTCAAGGAAGTGGACTGAGGATCAGCAGGTAAGCCGCAACTAAGGCGCCCGCAGGCTGCGTCTAAGACCCAGCACAACCAAATATATAAATAAATAAATGTTTTTTAAAAGAAAATATCAACTTAAAATCATAGACTGTCAGAGCTAGAGGAGACTAGGAGCAGACAATCTGAATGCCCTCGTTTTACATGAAGCCCAGGGACAGGGCAGGGACTGCCAAAGAATTGACAGTACAGCCTGTAATGGCAGAGACAAGCTTTAATCTAAGCTTGCTACCTCCTCCTCCAGCGTTGTACCGTTATTTAACTTGTAGTCCTCTCAAAAGCCATACGTGTTAGAACTGGCTAAATGTGGCCAGTCCACAAAGGTGTCAGGAGGCAGGCCACAGAGGAATTTTTTTTTTTTTTTTTTTTGTGGCACGCGGGCCTCTCACTGCTGTGGCCTCTCCCGTTGCGGAGCACAGGCTCCGGACGCGTAGTCCCAGCGGCCATGTCTCACGGGCCCAGCCGCTCCGAGGCACGTGGGATCCTCGCGGACCGGGGCACGAACCCGAACCGCCCGCATCGGCAGGCGGACTCTCAACCCCTGCACCACCAGGGTAAGCCCCCCACGGTGCAATTTATATTCTTTATTGACAGTTAAAACTTGTGCAACTTGCAAAACCACAGTGACATCTAGTGGTGCTATTTGATAATGCAACTTTTGATGCAACCCTCGGTTTAAGCAAGCTTGTCGTAAAAAACCAAATATTGTTCTGTCATCTGGGGTTGGTCTGCTTTCTCATAAATAGGATTAATTTTTAACAGAAATATAACATACATGAAGTTGTGCCTTCCTTAATGCATCACACCGAAAGACACATGGTGATACATGCCCTCATTGTGCAGGGGTTGTAAGGTCGGATCTTAACAAACGGCACCGCGAAACAGAGGAAAGCTTCAAGTGAGCTTTATTAGGGAGCGCTCCCGGGCGAGGTTCACTGGTCCGAGAGAAAGGGGCCAGAGAAGTCGCACCCGGGCGAGGGTTGGGCAAGATCTTATAGGGGAAGAAGGGAAAGGGGTGTGGTGAATCTGGGAGCGCGCAGGGTATTTCTTATTTGGTGGTCTTTTCGGGTATCCTGGGGGACCGTTGGTCCCGCCCCTCGAAAGGCGGGAAGGCTGGGCTGGGTTCAAAGTCCCCAGGTCAGTTCCTGGAACTGGGTGGTCCGGAATGTCTCCAGGGCAGCTTCTGGAACTGGGTGGTCCGGAGAATTTCGTTCTGATGCAACCTGTGAATCTGATTGTGTTCCCCTGCCTCGGGCCAGTTGGCCTTACAGGGGTCACCTGTAATATACATACAGAAACATTCATACAATTATATACATTGTTTAAGAAACAGCTATAGAGTGAAGATTTGCTAACCACCATCCAAGTCAACGAATAGAATGGTATTGGCAACTCAGAAACTATCCCTGTGCTCCATGTATCCATTTGTAACCACAAAGTGTTCCTTTGGGGACACATGGTCCCCATCATTGGTGATACTAACTTTGATGACTTGGTTTACCCGCCTTAAAGTTACTCTCTTTTCCTTTCTAATTAATAAATGATTTATGGAGCAATATTTTGAGGCTATATAAATTTCTTTTTCAAACTTTCTTCCGCTAGTTTTAATATTCATTGATGATTCTTGCCTGAATCGGTTATTACTTATAATGGTTGCAAAATGATAATTCCATAATTCTGTCATTCCTTCCTACATTTGTATTAGTTATTATTTTACTGAAAGAAGAGATTTCCCTATTCTCTTATTTATGTTTATGTTCCTTAGTCTGGATTCATGAATTCTTACATCATCTATCACCTATACAATAGATTATATGTACAGATATTCAGTATGGCTACCATACTGGACAGCAGAAACAAAAAATTTCTTTAGGTTTTCAACCATGTCTTCTCTTACCTCTGGAACTTTGTCTTTGCTGTTGTTCCCTCTCACTCGAAGACCTAATCCCAATAGATTATAGATTATGAAAGAATTAATGAGTATGTTCATGTATGCATTATATGGTACACATTATGTTAGATATGTTGTAGATTATATATTCATGTATATATTATAAATTATAATGTTTACTATACATAATCTATACTCCATCACTATTTTTATTTCTCTTCAAAAATACAAATGTCATGAAAGTCAAAAAAGTATGAGAAGGGTGGGAGGGAGGGAGATGCAAGAGGGAAGAGATATGGGAACATATGTATATGTATAACTGATTCACTTTGTTATAAAGCAGAAACTAACACACCATTGTAAAGCAATTATACTCCAATAAAGATGTAAAAAAAAAAAAAAGTATGAGAAACTGTTCCAGATTAAGGAGATTGAAGAGCTATGACAGCTCAATGCAATGTTTAATCCTGGATTCAGTTTAGTTATCAAGGACATTTTGGGATAATTAATGAAATTTGAGTAATCCTGTCAATCACCTAGCATGGATTAAATAATGATACTGTACTGGTGTTAAATTCTCTGTCTTGATCATTTTACTGTGATTATGTGAGAAAACATCCTTGTCTTAGGAAATATGCTGTAAAATATTGAGGGGTAAAGCAGCATTATATCTTCAGCTTATTTTCAAGTGGTTCAAAAAATAATAATATTACTCGTGTACTGAGAAACAAAATGATACGCAAATGTGGCAAAATGTGAACAATTGGTGAATCTGGGTGAAGGGTACACAGATTTTTTTGTACTATTCTAGCAACTTTTAAGTTTAAAATTTACATCAAAATAGTAATGACAAAAAAAGGTAAAATGTTTTAAGGAATTTGTCTTATTAAAAAACAAATTTAAAAAAAGATCAAAGTAAATACATAAACTTGCACCTAGAGGCTTTAGAATTTCAAAGTTTTAGCTACTAAGCTTCTTTCCACTGCTGCTCTTTTCATTAGGGAATTATCTTGCTAGTCAAGGAAATCTATTATAAATTACTAGTTCAAATTCCTCAGATGCCTGAAGAATCCCTCAAAGGTACACATATTTTATAAAAGCTCACACATTTAATATCATCATGTACAAAAGACTTTTATCAAGGCTGGGTCTGGCACTGAACCCAACCAACCAACCAACTGTGATTACCCTTAATTTGGAATAGAAGTTGGCTATGAAAAAAAATTTAGTGGAAGAGACTTCACTAAAAATCTGGATTCCCGGCTGGATGCTCTGGCGAGATTGGAACATCTGGGCCCACATTCACTTCTGCTCAGCAACAATCAGCTGGACTCTCTCCAATGTGGTAGTTACTAGGCACATGTGGCTATTTATATTTAAATTAATAAAAATTAAATAAGATTGAAAATTCGATTCCTCAGTCTCACTAGCCACGTTTCAAGTGCTCAAGCCACATCTGGCTAAAGGTTACCCTATTGGCCATTTCCTTCATCGTAAAATGTGCTCTTGAGCTGCATTACCTGGAGGGTAGTGGGAGGGCTGCCTCTCGCAGTTGGAGAAACAGCTCTTCAGGTCTCTGTGGTCCCCAGCCAGCCCACTTCATCCCTTTATGTTACCTCCCTGACCCCTGTAGGCATTTGAACTTGAGAACCTTGACTACCATGTGCGTTAGGGTTTCTGCTTAGTTTTGCAATGTTTTGGAAAATACCACCAACCTTATCTGGTCATGAAAGTATAAAAGGAGTAAGAGCTAGAAGTGATCTGAAAAAGTGATTACAAAAGTAGAGATAATAAACCTGGATAGTGTGTGTGTGTGTCTGATCCTTGGTAGAAACTATTCAAGCAGGAAGCAAACTGTGGTTAGAAAGTGCTGTGCATATGTAATCAATGTTCAACAAAAGGTGAGCAACAGCACCTGTCAAATGGAGTAATTCCTGAGTATGTGACCTGCAGGGGTCAAAGGTAACATAAATCACGGCGTCTTGGTAGGACTCGGTGAAGTAGGGGGTCAGGGGAGTCAATGCCAGCTTAAAGGGCAGGAGCCCCTAAGCTCCTGTTGAATATTACAAGTGGGAGTGGGCTTCTACTTTCTGATTTTTCCAGAGAACTCAAGAACCCAGATTCTTTTTTTTTTGCGGTATGCGGGCCTCTCACTGTTGTGGCCTATCCCGTTGCGGAGCACAGGCTCTGGATGCGCAGGCTCAGCGGACATGGCTCACGGGCCCAGCCGCTCCACGGCACGTGGGATCTTCCCGGACCGGGGCACGAACCCGTGTCCCCTGCATCGGCAGGCGGACTCTCAACCACTGCGCCACCAGGGAAGCCCAGGAACCCAGATTCTGTATGTGAAATCTCCTAATTTTTAAATATTAACTCAAATTTTTTAGAAACACTGTCCAAGCAAAATAAAACAAGTTTACCAGTCAGATTTGGTCCCCAGGTACCAGTTTGCCAAGTCTGAGTCCATAGTTTGGTGGTGGCAGCAGAGATCCACTTGCCAGGCTAAGTCAAGAGAAGACTGGACATTGAGAATATGAAAGTTTAGGGTGGGGGGAATTGTGCAAAACCCAGGGACCCTGATTGCAAAGGCCCCCACCTCATCAAGATCCAACTGCAGGGCATTCAAGTGACAGGGCAGTAGAGAATGCTGATCTTTTGAACACTGATTCCCAGACTTTGATGCACATAGGGATCCCTGAGGAAGCTTTTCAAAATCCTGATGTCCAGGTCTCATCTCAGCCTAACAGAATGTCTGCGGGAAAGGGGGGACCCCAGAGGATTCCAATGTGCAGCAAAGTTTGAGAACCACTATGCTAAGGGATGCTCTACGATTCCAAGAACCTGTCTCCACAACATTGATAAAGCTGGTCTTTGGAAGTAAAACATGCTTCAATATGCCTTACAGAAGGCAAGAAGACTATTTCAATTTTAAATATTGACGGTTTCTCACATTTGGTGGAAAATGAATCCAGGAGTAACAAGCTTAAACCCCCTCCTTAGTCACTTTGGACTAAGAACAATGGACTTCACAAACAGCCACAGGTAAGCTGAGAAACTGGGCCCCCCATAAAGGAACTCATCACACTTTATTGTTCTTATTTAACTGTATATCTTCTGAATGGACTATGAAGGCAGGGACTACACCTGGCATTGAGCTCATGGCTGGTGCCCAGGAGTTACTTACAAACGTGTTGATTAGATGCCCTGGGGACACAGGGAAGGTAAACTAGTTGGGGAACGGGGAGGATGTGAGATGGGATACTGGTTGGAGCTATGTTTCTACAACACCTTACACAGAACTGAGAAAATATCAGTTATTCATATCAAAGAACACAGGCGGAGTTTGGAGATCATCTGTCAGCTACTGAACAAATGAAACCTACAAAGTACCCAGCACAAAGAAGTGTCCAGGAGGTAGTCCCTGAGATGTCTTCCTTATCACCTCCACCGATTTTAAGGATAAGAATGAAAAATTCTAAAAGCATGCATCTGTGAACAGGCAGGCACCATAATGTAATTATTAAGTAGACTCTGAAGCCAGACTGCCTGGGTTCAAGTACTTAGCACTTTGGACTTTGAGCAGGTCATTGAACTCCTCTGTGCCTCAGTTTCCTCATCTGGAAAATGGGGATGATAATACCTACCCTCAACAGATGGGTATAAGGGACAAAGGAGGTTTTTTTTGTGTGTAAAGAGATTAAAAGAGAACCTGGCAAAGGGCAAGGGATAGCCATTATTTTGCTGGAGAATACAAGAAAAATAGAGGATGTAATGCTACTTTGGATTAAACATGTCAGATATTTGGAAAACATGGACCACGAGCTCAGTTAACTAGAAAGCAGGTATTCATAATGCCTTGGGGTCAACCCTAAGGGAAAAGGGAGGGGATTCAGTTCCCTGGTTCTCAGGCCCTATCTCTCTTTAAATACAAGGCAATAGTCACTAGAAAGATGGGGTGGCTCAGTGAAATGACTGTGCTCACACTGATCCCCTCACCCCCATGCTGGGGGTGGTCAGCCGGGGACCTTCAAAGTCCATGTCCTACAACGTCCATGGTGTGTTATTAATTGTGCCTCCACATTGGATTCTAAAGGCATAACACTGGACCTGAGTCCACTGAACTCCCTCCACCTCTGTCTTCAGAGGTAATGTAAAATGTATGCACATCCATCTGACAAAGCAAAATGTTTGTGTTTGCATTTGTGACCTAGGAAATGTCTGCTCCATATTTCAGTAAAAGGACTCTTTTTCTAAGTAGTTAATACTGCTTTTTTTTTTTTAAAAAATAAAAGTTGGGGTTTTTTCTTCCTCCCAAATGACCAAGTGTACTTTGGTTGCTCCTTTCACTTTCCACTCTAGACGCAAATGCATCTTAGGTATCATTTCTTCAAGATATTATTTGCTTTTTTTCTTAAATGTGATAGAAATGACAAAAACCTAAACCCCTAACATAAAATAAATGGCAGTGGCATGAAGGCAGGCTGTGGGCCTGTGAGATACAGATTGAAAGTTTTAAATGTTCTCATGATACAAAGTAGCTCAGTTAATTGGTTTCCTTCCCTTGGCAACATACTTCCTCACACACATGGCCTTTTAGGAATCAATCCTCTACTGTCAGCAACACGAAAACACAGAGGCTCCCATCTTTCAGGCTGACTTCTGTTTGAGTAGCACGTTTGGTTTTTACAAATGTAAAAAACTGTGCTGCTTTTTTTTAAGGGAGAGGGAGGAGTTTCAGGGTAATTTAGGGAAGGCTTTGGAAAAGATTAAACAATTAGAGAGAAGACAGGGATTTATGTATATATTTACATCTATCCCTCACGTGTTGTCCCTCAGAGCTATGTTAATACTTATCTAGGGAAGGAAGCAGTTTTATTTTAAAATTCTCCAAACCAAGACTTGACTCCCAGTCTTAATTACTTTCCATCTGTCCTCACAGTGTGATCACAGGGTCTGCATGATTTGTGGTTCTAACAACATGCACAGCATTTTCCAAATAAATGGTACAAGGACACCTTACAGCCAGCAGCTTACAACTTCCATGTCTTGATGGGCTGTAGCTTGCCATACATTGATTTATTCTGCACCCCAACTTTTATTTACTTGCCCTTTTCCCTTTTTAAGCAATTCACCAAAATTTTGATGTCAACTTGATAGTTTTAAATTTTATAATATCCCAGAAATTCTGCTTTATCTTTTCACTAAAGCTTACATATAATACCTTTAAATGTAATGAAACGGCTCTCGTGAATGCAACGTAATAGTCACAGGTATTTGGATATAGTTTTGAGGTGAGCAGATTATAAAAGAAAGAGCACCAGACTGGAATTCAGGATATCCAAGCAATGTTCCCAGCTCTGCCATCAACTGTGTGGCCTTGGACGAGTTGGTAGTTTGCTCTCTTATAAAATAGGATAAATGATCGAAATCTCTGAAGGCTGGTTTACCTCCAAAAATTCTATGGTTCTTTAATTCTGTATGCTTGTGGAAAAGAAACTGACAATGTTTTACCTTCAAATATAAATAGTTTCAGACATTTCTGGGTGGCTAATCAAACAAAGCGGTCAGTAACCTAGGTCAGATCTCATGCGTGCACCTGCACTGATGTGCCAGCCAGGCTTTGCTGCTTCACTGCAGAAGCCCTGTAGACTGTTCATCAGCTGCAATCCTTAACCACAAGTGTTCCTCAGAGGCAAACATCTTCATGTCTATTTCTTCTCTAAGAATCTTCTTCCGTAAAAGCAGTAGTTCCAAAAACAAGGACCCCCGCCCCCCCTCACCAAAAGAGCAGGAGTATTTGTTCCAGATCAAACACTCTCACCTTCCAGTGGAATCAGAATCATCTGCAAAATCTGTAAAAAGGTAAATACTCAGGTTCCATCCCAAACCTACCCAATGAGAAGCTACAGGGTGGGCCCAGGCAATTGTATTTTTCACAAGCTTTCCACCTGCTTCCAATGCCTAAAAAAGATGGAGAAACACTGTAACAATTTGGTGATATCAACAATGCAAAATTCAGATGTAGATCCAAACTGAAAATACATTCAAGTGAAACACTTGGTCATTGATTTTTTTTAATGACTAATGTAATTAAAGGCAAATGAGGTTTATCCACATTGCTTCTGGTTCTCATATTTTTCATTTTGATCAATACAGAATATTTGCACTATACGATTTTATTAAATAAGAAGCCAAACTTGCCCATTAATCACAGCATCTCTCATGTGAACAGAGGGGTTTGATGACTACAATCTAATTTTCTAGAGCAGGTAGGGGTGGGGAGGGTATCTGGGGTGGATTAGAAAGCCCCCTAGACCCACCTCAACTACTGGCAACTGCCACCAGGCAGGAATGAGTAACTTCAAGGGGCCAGCTCTTCCAATTTTCCAAAAGAAGCTAGAAAATTTGTATGTATAGTCTTGCAACTTTTAAATGGTTGGCAACTAAATCAAATGGTTTCTTCAGGGCTTCCCTGGTGGCGCAGTGGTTGAGAGTCCGCCTGCCGATGCAGGGGACACGGGTTCGTGCCCCGGTCCGGTAAGATCCCACATGCCGCGGAGCAGCTGGGCCCGTAAGCCATGGCCACTGAGCCTGCGCGTCCGGAGCCTGTGCTCCACAACGGGAGAAGCCACAACAGTGAGAGGCCCGCGTACCGCAAAAAAAAAAAAAAAAATTCTTCAAACATCATCTAAAAATGCACCATTGAGGCCCAACAACAAAACAAAGCAAAGTTCATCAACCCAGATTTCACCTGAATACTGAAGTTTTTAAGTTCTGTTCTATGAGTTCTGAGTTCTGTATCTGAATTTGGTTAGATAATCAAAAATTATCTCACAGAAATTACTTCCAGCTGACACGTAACATTATGCTCTCTGCCTCTAGAACTAACAGAAGTCTCTGCCATTTTTGAACTAAGGGGTTTACACAAGGAGCTACGTACTAAGTCCCTCTGTTCACTCAGTAGGTATGCAGAGGGCTCCTGCCCTATGCCAGGCACTGAGAACACAGCAGTAAACTGAAACTTAGTTAAGTTTAATATTTGGCGTAGCACATAAAAAGTACATAAAGCTCATCACTCCATCGGCGGTAAAGATTAAAAATACAGATGGGCAAAGCCTTAAGAGCAAAATGGTACCTCAAAGATTATTTTTTCAGATGAGGTTGAAGTCCAGAAAAACAAAGGCTGGCCAAGGATCATACAGCTTGAAAGGGAGTAAAAATGATAACTCAGAGCTTCTGCCTTTACTCAAAGCTCCTCTCACCCCTTTTGCTGCCTATTTCCCTAAATACAAGGGGACTGATAAAGGATCGTCAAAGGAAATTAGCAGGCTTGATGCCCATCAGAGATGAGTTCAGTTTGGCAAGTTGTCATTTGGAAAATAATAGAATATTCCATCTAGAAATGACTCAGAATTTCATCTGCATTCATGGAGATTATTATTTCCAGCTAGTCAGAGGCCATTCTCTCTTACCTTAGAACATATAGAACAATAGAAAAGCAAGGAATTGCTTATATCTATTAAGAATAGAAATAAAAATTAAGGGTCATACAGCCAACATTCATAAAAAAATAGGTTAGGAAAAGAACACCAAGATCAGTGTCGGTGAGATTAAGTAAGATGAACAGGACACCAGGAGTGTGGTTAATAGCAGGGTTTACTGTCTTCACTGGCCATGTCCTACCTTTTACTCTCAACCATACTGCAACCGAATGTCCAGTCCACTGGAGGAAGGAAAGAAAGTATTTTTCTGAGTGGCCACAATCACTCATTGTATAAATTGCTCCTAGTATTTCTGATTATTTTCTAAGTAAGTACTACCTACAAATACAACCCTGTTTTTAAGAGTATTCTCTATCTTCAAAGGTGGGAGAAACAGGTGTGCCTTAACTGATAAACTACAAAATTGTTTGGAATGTATTTGAATTTCAGAAGCTAATGACAGGCACTGGACTTCAAAAAGAGATGTGAAAGAGATCCCTGGGTGGGCAGGGTGCTTGTCAATGGGGGTAGTTCTGCTATCACTGAATATAAAAGCATCTTGAAGAGACTAATTCCAAAAGTGAGATTATGGGTGATTTTTGGGTTTTTTAATTCTTTACTTTCCAAATAATGTGTTGAAAAAATTAGGGAAAAGTATTTTTTAAATCATATAGCATTTAAAAAAATAATCAAAATCTAATAATTCCTGTTTTCAACTTGCCACAATTCTAAAACTGGAGAAATTCTATTTTTAATATGAAAGCCAGAGTAGAAGCAACTGGAATGTAAAACTTGTTCTTTACAGCTTTTTTTTCCCCCCCGAAGATCAGCACATGATTTAGTAAGACTTAAGTCTCTGTAAGGTTCTTGTCCCATTACCACAGACATAGAAAAAAGCCTTCCCACTTAAACCGGAGACTACAAAATTTTTCCTTCCCCATTAACCAATTAAATTTACAATTTGACATATGTCAAAACCTTCTGAGAAAGCAGAGTGTTTCCGATGTAAAAGGCTTATGAAAACAGGGCATGTTCTTAAGAGAAAACACGGAAGCCCTAATGAGGGATTTCAGGGAGCCACATGTTCAGTGTTGGAAAATCAGACCTCTAGAGACATGCTGTGCAAATAGCATGATTTAGATCATTAGGACAACAGTTTTACATGAAAAAAATGAAAAGCAACACAAAGTGGAAATATAAGTTGAACGAGTATGACAGTTTCAACTGTTTAGTACTAACTTTGATGTCAGAGTTCATAAGGTGATAAAGTTTTTAAGAGGGAACTGATCATGACAGAAAATACATATACACTGTCTGAAAAACAGTGGAGATCATTAAGCAGACAGGGCTTACAGGGATGTGATATTTTCTCACTTAATTTGATCAAGTATCATAGAAGGGAAATTGAATCTAATTTTCTGGTTTTCTCTTTAGTAGTACAAACTAGGTGGTTAAACTTTATGTCTTCTTCTTAAATCAGAAGTCTGACAGTGAGTTGAATACTATTAAAAAAAAATGACCAGAAAACAGAAATTTTAAAGACAGATGGCATTATACAGTGCTACTGTCCCAGCATATCAGAACAAGGAACAAATTAAGTCAGAGGTGCTCAACTGGTATATTTTCAATCATTCACAGGTGTGCTCTCAGATTTTGAATAACGTGTAAATAAAAAATTAAGTGGTGCTTCCATTGAGATGTGGCAGTCATCAGCACAGCTGATGCGTTCTCTTTCCAGGCCCAGGAGGAAGACTGAACTTCCGCAGCCTCTTGTGCAGGTGGGACCACAGCTCTGGCCAGGGGGTGGTGCATCCACTGCTGGGAGGAGCAAGTAACTGCTAGAGGACAGCCTTCCAGAGCCTTTTCCCTTGCCATGACCATCAGGAAGGTTCAAGTCAGTGACTGTTCCAACAGCCTAGATCCCTGAGTACCTGCACCAAATACAGCACCCCACCCACTCTCCAACAGACACATATGCAGTGTGTGGGATGTAAACCTTTGTTTTGAAGCCATTGAGATCTTGAGGGGTTTTGTTACTACAACATAATCTTGCTCTCCTGACTGAAACAAAAGGATATGCGCTGATAAAGAGAGTTATTTGCCCACCAGCCTGCTGGGCTGAGAGGCTCATGTGACTTGGTTAAGTACAGCTGGGGTCTCTGTGCTATTAGGAGGTTAAAAAGTGGTTTGTAGGGCTTCCCTGGTGGTGCAGTGGTTGAGAGTCCGCCTGCCGATGCAGGGGACATGGGTTCGTGCCCCGGTCCGGAAGGATCCCACATGCCGCGGAGCGGCTGGGCCCGTGAGCCATTGCCCCTGAGCCTGCGCGTCCGGAGCCTGTGCTCTGCAGTGGGAGAGGCCACAACAGTGAGAGGTCTGCGTACCGCAAAAAAAAAAAAAAAAAAAAAAAAG